>NC_142349.1:59023393-59324782 GCF_059441175.1 Urocampus carinirostris | reverse complement strand
CAAAACGTAATGTCATACATTATATCCTATAATAAGTGTCAGGATCTAGAACACTACTAGCCCCTAGAGGGCGCCCACCTGGAGGGAGAGCCTGGAGAGCGCCCACCTGCACCCAATTTGTTTGCAAACTTCCACTTCATTATTCGTGATTTTGATATTGACTGTATTCTACAGCAGAGGTTGTTGAGACCACTTATTTCTTACTTTGTTCCTGAGTTTGTTATTAAACATCCATCCTTTTTTGCTCGCGCCTGCCTTGTTTCCTGCTTCCTCGAATATTGGTCCACCCCTAAATCATGATAAGATTATAGAGGTTGTTTTACGTTATGTCTGACAATTAATAAGAAAAAGGCGCTACTCAGTAAACTACACATTGTTTGTAGGATTATCTGAGGATATATTGTTGTTCTCAGAATTAAGCCTTCACAAGCGGTATACCAGAGGCCCCTTCGAAGGTTCCAGTTCCCATTAATCAAACTTCGACCCGCTATAATTGTTTAAATGCATATATGAGCTACCACTACATTTCCTTCCCTTTCCGGAACATTCATTTTGTCATCTTATTAAACCCCGCATTGATTTTGCTGATGATGGATATAGCATTGTGTGCTCACTGTGAACTCTCCTGTTTTTTGTTTTTCTTTTCTTAATTATGTATACATTATGTACAAAACCTTCGTATTGTAGAACCTGTAACCCTTTTATGTAGTTATTTTTACATTTATAAATGATGCAGTGTGTCCCATTGGGTGTTGCGCTACCGCGTTCACAACATTCTACTCTGTTATTATGGAGGAAGCATTACAGTACTGTACATACAATTCAGCTAATTGATTTCGCTGTAAATCCTCTTCTAAGTGCAAAAGCGAATGCTCTGGTGTCTGCCATCCAGCCCGAAATGAGATGAAATAAGGTGACTAACCCACTTCAATTAGTCTTTCAGACCAAAAATGGGGCAAACGGCTCTTTTGCTCGTACTATTTTTAAAAATTCAGATTTAGAGTCATGTCTAAAATTGAATCCTGCAGAGTAATTTTTCTAATGCAGTTAAAATGCAATTAAAGCCCCAGTGTGTAATAATTGACCACCAGATGGCACTGTATTGTCTAATGCAAAAGAAAACCAGTGCCATGAGTACAGCATAGCAGCAAGATGCCGGAAAAATATGGCAGCGACTTCTTGGTATTGATTCCACTTTTTAAAGGAAATACGAATTCTTAGACCTATGTTTTTTTATATATAAAAATTAACATTGGTATAATGGTTCACGCATTTTTGCCTAGTATTAAAATCCATGTTGTTGTCTTTTTTACTGAATGAGAGTGTTTTGTACCACTAGGAGGTATTTAATATTACACACTGCCCCTTTAAAGGCAGACATTTATAGAAAAATGAAATTACATTTTAATCCCAATATATCAATGGTGTATAGGGCCAAAACATTGTAATTCAAAATTGTCAACAGAGAAATCCTAATTATAAGCTCGTTCTTGCAAATTGGCATTATGTTTTCCTTTGCTGTACAATAAACGGGTGTTTATTTATTATGTTTAAGCATTTAACCATTTACATTCTAGTCAAAAATCTACCAAGGGGCCTTCACAGTCAGTTCTGCAGGCCCTAAAGTAAAACAAGAAGTGATGATAAAGCTGTTGGTTTAGCTGATCAGATTCCAAGTTGGCGAGTGAGTGCCTGCTAGTGGTTTCACAAACTATGGTTGGCTAGGGGGCGGTAATGGAAATATCACAACGAAAAGGTGAAGAAGAATACAGAATCCCCATGTCCACTGCTTTTGTCGAACGGACATTTTCAGCCCTAAATCGTGTTAAAAAAACATGCCAGAAATACGACAAGACATGCTTGACTTTCATCACTAGCTTTGATGGCGATAGAAACATACTTCTTGATGGAACTGAAACACAAGGAGAGTCTGTACACAGCAATTGAAATCTTCGCGAGGAAAGAAAGGAAGATGGATTCTTTGCACAAATAAAAACATATTGTTGGTGAGTAAAATGTGGTTATATTCCTAAATAATATTGCAATTTTATGAGGTTATTATTGATGCTTTTTATATGTGTCGCAGTTCTAGATGCAGTAACTGTTTTATAGCCATACAATAGTTATTGAGGGTTGGAGTGATTCAGCCTACTGAAGGCTTAGGTGTGAAATACCACAGCTCGTCACTAGAATATTACATATAAAGCTTTTAAAATCTCTTAAAATAGAATATTTGGCCTATTGTCACGGTGGCCATAGCGCCCAATTGGCTCCGCCCGTGTGGCGCCAGCTGCGGCTCGTTGACAGATTGGCTTTCCGTCTATTTAAGCTCAGTGCTCTCACTCTTCCTTTGTCCGTCCGTCAATGAACCTCTGCCCCGCAAGACGCGGGTTTTGACTCGGTCCTGTTTCCTGTCGTATTTTCTGTCCGGTATTGTTCCCATTTATTTTGTCTTGTTTAATTTCGATATCCTGTTTTGTTATCAATCCTGTCTGTCCCGTCCTGTCCAGTATCGACCCCATCCGTCCGATATCTGCTCGGGCAATTGATCTCGTCGGCCTCTGGCCATTCCACGCCAGACTGCTGCCTAACGTGCATGACTCCCCATTTCTTGTGTGAGAAACGTCACGCATTTGGGTCCTGATCCAGTTCCGTTTCTTGACATGAAAAATCATAGATTACAGGTCAAATATGTCTAGAATGAGTCAATGTCACCTCCAAAAATTTATTTTCCACCCATCTGGAACTGAAACCTTGTCGTTCAGAGCAAGTACAAGTGGGTTGCACGCAGTGGCTTTCATATTTATTTATTTATTTTGACCAGCATTTCCCGGCACTTCATTCATCACTATTTCTCCTTCAGCTGCCCCCTTCACTATCAGTACTTCTTGACATCACAGCCGCTGAAACTTTCCAGAACACAGCTAAGAATGTTGATTTATTCTGTAGGATCCAAATGCACACAGGTGCAGGAAAGAACTCGTCTTTCTAGGGTTGTCACTTTAATCAAATCAAAATGTATTATTGACGAAACCAACTTCTTGTTTAATACTGCACAATATAATTAAACATGTATTAGACTAAACTAGAACTCGTGAGAGAGAATAGTATGAATGAATAAATAAATGAAACTTTGTTTCGAACATGAGAAAACATAAATAAGTCAAAAAACAAAACTAATGTGAATGTAACATGTCCGAAAAGGAAGAGAAAGAAGCATATGTTTATTAGATCCTACCCCACTTACTCCTACTGTTTATATTCTGTGTATTTTCGTATAACAAACACCATAAGAATACACATATTTATATAGGTTTTGTGGATGCACTGTCACTCCATCATCATTATCATCACCAGTCATTTAGTTGATGACAATAATAAAAGTAACTGTCGTGAACCAGAACTGGATCAGGACCTAAACGCGTGACGTTTCTCACACAAGCCTTTTATTTTACGGGAAATGGGGAGTCATGCACGCTAGGCAGCAGTCTGGCGTGAAATGATGGGATGAGATCGATACCAATTGCCCGCGTAGATATCGGACAGATGGGGTCGATACCGGACAGGACGGGACAGACAGGTTTGATAAAGAAACAGGATATTGAAATAAAACAGGACCAACTAGATGAGAACGAAAACTGGAAAGAATAATAAACAGGACAAAAATAGATGGGAACAAAACTGGAAACCGCTATTAAACAGGACAAAAATAAACGGGAACAATACCGGACAGGAAATGCCAACAGGAAACAGGACAGAGTCAAAACCCACATCTTGCGGGGCAGAGGTTTGTTGACGGACTGACAAACAAAAAGTGAGAGCACTGAGCTTAAATAGACGGAAAGCCAATCTGTCAATGAGCCACAGCTGGCGCCACACAGGCGGGGCCAATTTGGCGCCATGGCAACCATGACAGTAACAACAACAAAATTAATACTCTTGATAATAGTTATAATAATTGCCCCATCTATTGACTGTATAAGGCTGCTCACTAACATTATTTGGATACCAATAACACTAGTACTAATAATATTCACAATAATAGTCATGTAAGTTATAATAATAATAATCATCATCACAATAGTTATAATGATTGAATCTTGAAATTACTACATCCCCTCAATTTATAGCTTCTTTCTTTTCACATCAACAATTGACAGATTGGCAGTACCTCCTTGTTCACTTACAATTGCAGCTGTGAAGTGGAAAACTCCACGAGATCATAAAGTTTCTAATAAATCCCTGAATCCATATTGACTTCCGTTAATCAATTTATGCTATCTATAAATTGTTCTTGCCTATTCTTATATCGTTTCTCTAGTACAGGGGTCGGGAACCTTTTTGACTCAAAGAGCCATAAAAGCAAAAAATATTAATTTTATTTTGGGAAAGAGCCACACCATATATTATGAGACAATTTAGTCGATAGCACATTTATTTTTGATGATTTGATCAAAATTATGAAAAGAGAATAATGCCAGAGCCCCTGTCCCAAAATCAACAAACATACCACTTTAAACTTGTCTCTTTCTTGCAATTAAAGATCGGTTAAACTATTTTTGACCCTTTTTTTCATACATATTGGTTTCAAAACCAGATGCAAGCAGTTATTGTGTAAAAACGTCACAACATTCTGCAAATAGGGAGCCTGATGAGCTCACTTTTGGCGCAGACGGCGTAGGGCGAGAGATGGGAGGGAGTGCTTGCACTTTTTGCATAGCTCCACCCATCCCTCCCACTTACCCAATCAAATGACTAAGTTCTCTTCCGGTGTTTTGGCGTATTTACAGTTCTGTGGATTCATCATAAGGTATCTGAACACTGAACACAGATTATATAGTGAACTTTTATACAAAGGATTCTTTAACGTTGTACAGCCAAAACGAGTTTTTTTCCCCCCTTTTTTTGTGTGACACCTTGACTGTAAATTGTATTGAAAAACGTGCCCTATATATACTGCGAAGTAATTCTTTATTGATCAGCTTCGGTTTGGCTTTGCGTGTACATGAATAGGATCGACAACTCAAGTTTTGAACAAGACGGAGAAATTTTGCATGTAATCAAATTTGTCTCAGAGCCACAGATACTCATAGAAAGAGCCATATATGGCTCGCGAGCCACAGGTTCCCGACCCCTGCTCTAGTATGTGAATGAGCCTGGATAAAGTAGTATGTGCATGAGTGAGAGTATAGTAGTATGTATTAGAATATAGCAATATGTATAGTACTGTATTTTCCCCCACCCACCCAAAGACCCGGAACGCCAAATAAACAGACACAAACAAAGGTTTCAAATAAAATAAATAAATAAAATGGTAAACCAAAATTCAGTCATTTGACCAACAATGGACTTGGGGAAAAAGACTCTCTCTACCTGATAATCCTTGTTTTAAGGGACTTGTAGCACCTACCAGAGGGCAGCAGGTCAAAGAGGTGGTGGCCTGGGTGAGAGAAGTCCTTTAAAATGTTGGCATCTTTAAAATGCTGTGGCATTGCAAACTGGCAATGTCCTCCAGACTGAGCAGTGAGGAGCCAATAAAAAAGACATTGTTGCCTACAGTTAGGGATCCTTTCCCAACACTTTTAAGTGCCTGTTATCGTTTCTTTTACATGAATTCTTGGACAGTGAGTTGGCTAGCCAGAGCGTTTTCCATCCACTTTTTCCTCCATCTATTCTGTCATGGCAAGTTAGACAAGGTTACATCTCCTCCGGATACTGAGTGACTGATCTGAGCGAGGCATCATCTAGTGAGAGTGTCAAGCATGCACACACACTCCTATTAATCGGCACTGTAGGCTGAAGTCACGTGTATGTTATTCGTCACTAAAGGATGGGTGGATATTTATGATATTTATTCAGTGTTGAAGTGATTTAACTTCACAATTTGGGGATTTTCATTTTTAAAATTGATGTATTTTCCCCTTATGTTGGCCTGGATAGGGATGGGCGCCTCCAGGCTGTACTTGCCCAAGACATACCACAGGAAATAGTGCCCCTATGACCCTTGTGGTTACCGGATCCAACCAACCAACAATTATGAATATTATGACTACAATTAGTATGTAACGTATAACTGAGCTGAGTGTCTGCAGTTGCAGAGTGAGGCACGTAATTCTTTTGGCTTTTAATGAGTTGCTAGCGTAGCTAGCGTTTTGTTGACATGACAGCTTTTAGAAAAAGGCAAAATTGAAAAAGATTGTGCATATGTCATGAATGTTCGTTTTATGTATGTGTCCTACATAGGATACCCTGGGTATCCTTAACCAGAGGCAGATTCAGGCAGAAAAGGGGCGGCGTGACCGTTTTGCCAAACAGAATCAATGCAGAACACAATGCACGATGACAATACGCAAAGTTGGGTAACCACAAAAAGTAAACCGCGATACAACGAGGGATTACTGTATTCCAGTGGTTCTCAAATAGTGGGGCAGGACCTCCGGGCGTGAGGCTCCATCAAGTGGGGAACGGGTGCGTTAGACCTTTTAATTTTTCTTTTTTTTTTTTGAACTTTCCAAAGTATCAAGTGCAATAGCACCTCCACTACACTGGGGAGCAGCGGCGCTCTATTTGACAGTGTTTTGTTACAGAGTACAGTGGAACCTCGGTTCTCGACCATAATCCGTTCCGGAACCCTGTTCGAAATCCGATTTGTTCGATCACCGAAATCATTTTTTCCATTAAAAATAATGCAAATCGTCTTAATCCGTTCCAACACCCAGAATGTTTACCATGAATGTTTAACGTAAACATAAAGCTAACCCAGGCTAATCGTAGGTTCACGTTATCGTAATCTTCCGTACGAAAGATTACGCTAACATGAACGTGTAAAAATTAAAAAAAATCAGGTCGTTTAAAAGTCATTTAGCACCCGGGGCTCCACAACAAGTGGTGAGCGGTTCATTGGAAAGGGGGCTCGGTTCCAACAACCTCAATGTTGGGCTCCGTTCCAACACCCTGAATGTTTAAAGTAAACTTAAAGCTAACCCAGGCTAATCGTACGTTCGTGTTATCGTAATCTTATGAGTAGGATTTCTTACCTTTGTGGTGGTCAGCAGAAGGCGCTCGCACACCTCCTTCATATTTGGCTATTATTTCTTTCTTAAATGCAATACTTGTACGCACTACTTTTCATTTTTCACCTGTAGCAACATTGCTGCTTGCACTGACTTACTTCGGAGGCATAATAAGGGGCTAAAACACCCGTACGCCGCTCAGCATCGCACCCTCGCGTACGCACCCACGCATTACCGGCGTTCGAACTCCGATTTTTTGACCGAACAGCGAAGCAAGAATTTCTCGAAATTTTTGGTCGGACTCCGATTTGTTCGAACTGAGAGGCGTTCGAAAACCGAGGTTCCACTGTATAAGCATTGGTTATGAAGTGTAGATTCAAAGTGGCGCAGACCCTTAAGTGACCCTATGAAGAAAGAATAACCCGGATGAGGAGAGAGACGTCTTGAGGGGGCGCAAGAGGATTAGTTGTATTCAAAATAAGCAGCAAACAGACTTCATTAATAAGCTAAGGTAAGACGATAGAACATTTTTTTCTATGTTGCAGTTTATTTATTGCTCTGCCAATCAAATGATGAATAAGATGTAAGCTCAGTTTTTCGTAAAACTGACTGCCACACCAGACATGAACGCACGTCATAGATGGGTGGATGGATGGATAGATGGAGGGAGTGAGGGAGGTAGGGATGGATGGACAAATTATGTGGTACAACAGCAGTCACTTGAAACAAATTGAAGGCTAGATAGTAGATGACTCATGTTCTAAAGATGGTAGATGGTATAATATTCCCTCAAGGGTCTTTCTCACTCTCAAACTTCCTTAGTCAACCAAGGTTATTGAATTGGCTACCTCCTAAAAGGAACACGCCGGCTCCGATTACACCTCAGACAACGAAGCATGCTGTAAGAGAGTCCAGGTGCTTCCTACCTGTTAAATTATTTAACGGTTTGACCTTTTCGAGGTTCCTCAAAAATCATCTCGTTGTGGGTTTTCGGCCCTTAAGTCCAAATCATAATTATTTAAACTCATCATTTTGATCATTTGAATTTATTAGGCAGCCATCACAACTTGATGAATAATCAAATAGCGGAACTGGAATGTATGACTCTCACATCATCACAAAATGTACCTGCATCATTTGGATTTGAATAATTTTTGAAACAAATATGAAATCACTTCAGAGTTGTTTGATGTTTTCGTGGTTTACCAGGTGCCACAGAAGCTCAAGAGGAAATATGAGCCACCGACGGAGCTCTCTTTACCACTTGTCACCTGGAAAGGGAGTACGTGCTGCAGTCTTGCATTACGGTATCAGAGGGTGCAGGTGGAAATGTAGGCGAGACAGGTGACGGCATAAGACTACATGAACTACAAGAAGGATACGACTGGACCACTGCTGTAACAAACGTACGTTCATTCGTTCATTTCTTCTATAATAATGTTAAAGTTAACCCTTGTTTATAGAAAATATCATTTTACGCTATTTTTTATAGTTAAAATGACTTTTCACAGGAATCAAGCTGCAAAAGAGTTCTACCAGTATTCAAAAGTTCAGAACATTATATAATATACAATTTTAATAAGAATTCTATTTATTTTCATTGATAACTACGTAGAGAACATTGTTTACAACAAGATTAGACATGGCAATCCAGGATAAACGCGTGGTTAAGACTTAAAAGCCAAAATGAAGATGAAAAGAATGTCAGGTTAAATAGGAAGAAATATTGAAATAGTAATGCTTGGAAACTGGCCCAAGGTTTAAGTGAATCCAAACAATTCAGTTACGATTTTGGCACATATGCATTGCATTAATATGTGTCTGTGTTAGGTCTATTACCTTACATCTCTGAATAAAACACACAATAAGAGAGACAAATGACACCAATATTTTCTCATGAGGATATGCTTCCCCTATTTTTTTTACAAAAAATTAAGTCACAGGTTAGCTAGGGGAAGAGAGTTTAACATAGCCAATGGACACTATCGTAAAACAAGAAATATCAAACAGACCGGAGAAAAATAAACATGACAATTCGGCAGCTTATCTTTTCAGGCGAATGGTTGAGTGGTTCACAAGGTGAGAAATCTCTTTAAAGCAAGGAAAACATTTTAGTCAACTGTAGGAACCCTATATAATTAGGAAATTTCTTATTACAATTCTAATTCTACATTAGAGTAAATTAATGATAAATGTATTTACAATTATCCCATCAGTATCAGTCTGTATAAATGGAAGCTCTTACTATAGTTTCAATATGATGCGCCCTCTGGTGTGTGCCCTTATGTATGAAAATATGTAACATTGAAAGTACAGAGGAAATTGAAGCACTGATAAATTAATTTGCACTGAATGCAGTGCATCAATGGAGCTTTACAGTCCCAACATGAGGGAATCCAGTGGCTCCCTTTGCCAAGTGAAGCAGCTCCCCTGCCACACCGTCTCCCTTTGCCGCCTTCAGACCAACGGCCAGCCCCTCCGCAACGTTCCCCCACACAGTGCGTCATCCCGGCTCAATCAAGCAAATTTGGCCCAGCGGCAGCGGGAAAACGAAGTGGCCTCCTCCAGAGTGGTTCGACACGGTTTACCAGGTCAGAAGGTTCTGGTGACTGGAGGTGGAGGATACCTTGGCTTCAGGCTGGGGAGGGCGCTGGCTGCCCAGGGGAAGTCTGTGATTCTTCTGGACATTAAAAAGCCATCATGGGACATCCCTGACGGAGTACTCTTCTATCAGGTACAACACACAAAGTGGACTGGATCCAATTGTTGCTAGCCTCTAAAACTTGCCCTATATTTTATTTACTTAATGGTTGCAAAAAATGTTAGAATGTTATGAAAGAAGCCCAAGGGAAATTGTAAACAGTAGACCCTGCCTTATGGCGTTTCAGTCCCTCTTTACAACGTTTTCCTTACTATTAAACAACAACAAATTATTTCAGCTGCTTACACTCAAAGTATTTAAAAATGAGTTACATACACTGTACAGGAGACCCCTGCAATAGGCTTCCCCACCTTATGATGCTTGATGGAATGAGATGTTTTTTGGCCCCTGGTTACGGCATTAACCCACTATATAACATAAACAGCTTGTCCAAAAACTTACAAAATTAAATCTTTGCCATATTCATTCTAATGGTTGTGTGCGTTCTTAAAGATGTCTACTATTGGTTGACTTGATATGAAATGCTGGTTTGCTGTTGGTTAGCGTTATGGTATCCTGAAAATGCTGATATGTTATTGGCTTAACTAACTACCACAATGCCTATTCATTCTGTTCAGAATACAATATGCTTTGGAGAGATTATGCGTGTTGATGATACAATAAATTTTTGGTACTGTATTTGCTCACAATGGGTCCCCAAGGCTTGCAGTAATGCTAAAGGGAGAAGCAAAAACATGAATACCTTGTTAAGCTTGTGATTATCAGAAAATATGAAGAAGGGACATAAAGGGCTACCATTGGTCCTTTTTGAAACACATCTACATTCCACATAAGTAGTCCTTACTATATACTATTTTGTCATTTTAATGTTTGCATCAGAGGGAATTAATGCCGTATTCTCGGGAATCACCGTAATCTGATCGAGTCATGGGCGTCAGGGCAGCTGAGTGGTTACCGCGTCCGTGGCACAGTTCTGAGGTCATGGGTTCAAATCCAGCTACCAGCCTTCCTGTGTGGAATTTGCATGTTCTCCCCATGCTTGCATGGGTTTCTTCCGGGCGATCCGGTTTCCCCCCACATTCCAAAAACAAGCATTTCAGATTGATTGGCTGGTCCAAATTGTCCCTAGGTGTGAATGAGCGAGTGAGTTGTCTGTCTGAGTGGCCTGCGACTGGCTGGCAACTAGTTCAGGGTGTCCCCTGCCTACTGCGTGAAGATAGCCGGGATGAGCTCTAGCACCCCCGCGACCCTACTGAGGATAAGCGGTGCAGATAATGGATGGATGGATGATATGGTCATGTTTAAACTGGCTACACACAATACAGACTGTGACAAGAAGCTCCTGAAGCTCAACTCCAGGTTAGCTTCCAGCCACACCTTCTTTTCTAAATAACCTCAATCAAAAGGGAGTTTATTTTATATATTTATTCAATTTTGAGGTCGCAAAGTATTGAAAATGTATATTTTGTAAAGCCAGAAAGTACAGATATTGGTTTCCACAGCCATTCAAGTGTTTACACGTATGACGAGTGCCAATCAAGCTTACTGCTTGACCTGACTATGTGGAATGAAACTCAAAGTCGAAGGATCCTCCTGGCTCAATGAGCCAGACGGCTGGTGACTGAGTCCCAGAGGTCAGACGATATGATTCGGGTTTCACGTGACAGCTTCATGACACTCTTAACCTAATTAGAATCATTTATCTTTCCGTGGGGCAGTTCTTGTCCGTTTTTCTATTTGATCTATGCATGTTGGTTGTAGAATATAAACACCTTTTTTAAGGTTATTGTTTTCCTCAGAAAATCATACTGTTAATTTATTGTCACACATGTGCAATTATTTATGGGCGTATGTAACAGATCCTGATTGTCAATTACAAAAATCCAATTAAAATTACTAACTTTAATAGACACTCAAAATAAGGAGAGAAGACATCAATGGAAGATGGAGGACAGGGAGAGAAGCCTTCAGATAAGAAAGTCCAACCTGTTCTAACGGCCTTACCCAGAGATTTTTTTTTAAATTAAATCACCTGGGTTACAAAAAAAGATCTGTGTAAAGGGTGTGGGAAATCAAAGGAAAGCAACATGGTTGACTTATACTACAACGATTTAATAGTCAAAACAACAAACAACAGTGCACAAAAAATTGTAAAAAACAATCAAGTTGCATTTTTTGTATAGCCTTTCATCACATAAGTCTCAAAAGACTAGACAGGCCACAATAACACCATCCCCTGTTCTGAAACCGGCGTGCGGGCAAGGAAAAATGCAAAAACCTTAGGATGAAGAAAATAACAAACCTTGACAAGGGGCTTCACAAGTGGTATCCCCCTTCTAAGATGACCAGGCTGCAATAGATATTTGATTGTGTAACAATACACAAAACGTAATCAAGATCAATAAAAAAACATGACAGCGACAGCACAGCTTCCTATCTCTGCCGGCTGGTCCACTGACTCCTCCTGATTGGTCTCTCTCCCTCATTCCGCCACCAACAAATTGGAATTGGCATCCGAGGAAATCTCTTTTGCAGGTTCCCAAATTTGGAACCAGAATAAATGTATCACTAAGCAACACAAAAATGGAATTTTAGTTGGATGTTTGTGCCAAAAGACAGTGGTGAATCCCTTTTAATGAAAAGTGTAATGTAACTCAAAAGACTAGACAATCCCTGGCTATAACATGGTTTACCTTTCATGGTTTTGCTGCTTCACATATATTGATTATACATAGTGTTTTACATTCTGATTGGCTGAACAATCCTTAAGAGAGTAACTATCCATCCATCCATTATCTGCACCGCTTATCCTCAGTAGGGTCGCGGGGGTGCTGGAGCCAATCTCAGTTGTCTTCGGGCAGTGGGCAGGGGACAACCTGAACTGGTTGCCAGCCAGACGCAGGGCACACAGAGACAGACAAGTCACTCGCTCATTCACACCTAGGGACAATTTGGACCGGCCAATTAACCTGACATGCATGTTTTTGGACTGTGGGAGGAAACCGGAGTGCCCGGAGGAAACCCATGCAAGCACATGGAGAACATGCAAACTCCGCACAGGAAGGTTGGTAGCTGGATTTGAACCTATGACCTAAGAACTGTGCCGCACAGGACCCAAATGTGTGACGTTTCTCACACAAGCCTTTAAATTTACGGGAAATGGGGAGTCATGCACGTTAGGCAGCAGTCTGGCGTGGAATGACAGGAAGCCAGACCGATGAGATCAATACCAATTGCCCAAGCAGATATCGGACAGATGGGGTCGATACCGGACAGGACGGGACAGACAGGATTGATAACAGGATATCAAAGTTAAACAGCACAAACTGGACAGGAACGAAAACTGGAGAGAATAATGAACAGGACAAAAATAGACTGGAATGATACCGGACAGGAAACGCAGACAGGAAATCGGACAGAGTCAAAACCCACGTCTTGCGGGGCAGAGGTTCGTTGACGGAGTGACAAAGGGAGAGTGAGAGCACAGAGCTTAAAAAGAAGGGAAGCCAATCTGTCAACGAGCCGCAGCTGGCATCACACGGGCGGGGCCAATCGGGCGCCATGGCAACCGTGATGGATACTTTTTCTGTCAAAAGTATTAGAAAATGAGTTCCTGGCACAAGTTTCATGTTTTCCAAATCTTAAATGAAAATTAGCCTGTTACCTAAATTGACATTGCAAAATTTTTTGATCCCCGTGCCTAAGGAAGTTCGTAATTTTGCTGCAGTTTGTGAATTTACTTCAGTTTTAAACTGTTTTTTTTTTTTTAGTTTTACCGATTTTCATGTTCTTTTTTTCTAGAAAGATAGCAAAAATCATATCAAAAATGAGTAAAAAGTATCTGCCAGGGGGACCAAAAAGGGTTTGAGTAGGTTCGTAATTTTTCTGTTTAGGTTTTTTTTTTTTTTTTGCTGATCACTGGAAGAAAGCAAATAAATGGAACAACGGCCTGATTTTTTTGCAAAGATAAAATTGGACAAGTTCCTGTGGCACACTAGACAAGGTCACTGCAGTATTTACCTATTTAACTAATGCTTGGGCCTGTTTTTCCCATTGGTTCCATCATTTGATAGAGTATTTTATTGTTTAACAATAATAATATTTATAATAAAAGTTTCTACTTCACAGATTTCACCTACAACAGGTTCTTTTTGGAACGTAACCTACGATAAACAAGGGTTTACTATACAGTAGCTCAGGAGGTAAAGCTCTCAACTTGGGATCAAAAGGACACAGGTTCGATTCCCGGCTCCTCCGTGTTATATGTCGAAATGTCCTTGGGCAAGACACTGAATCCCTAATGCCCCAAATAGTTGCCTTGCATGGTTGGCACAGCTTTCGGCATGTGAGTGTGTGTGAACGGGTAAGTGTAAAGCGCTTTGGGAGGTCTTCATTGACTTGAAAAATGCTATATAAATGCAGACCATATACATGATAATTTACGAATATCCACATTTCTGTGATAAATCTCACACTTGATTTTAAGTTTGCCTGGAGTTTTTCCAGCAAACGGTGAGCAGAAATCACCTGAAGGTGACTTTTGAAGATGACCTTTCTCTTCTTATTGTGGCAGAGAGACATCCGGGATTCTTCATCACTCTTGGACATTTGTCAGGGCATCGAATGTGTGTTCCACTCAGCTTCGTACGGCATGTCCGGCCCTGAGCAGGTAAATATTCAACGGACATTATCAACCTAATTTCCTTTGTTATGGTACCAGTGAAAACCACTCACTTTGCAACATTCAGTAGTTTGGCTTCAAGGCTTCAAGCTGATGAGTTGATAACATTATCTGTAAATTATAACCAGTATCCAAACGATACATATTTGAGTTCATCATGGTTAAATGCTATTTATTTCACTGTGCTGTAACCAATGTTCCCTCTAATTTTCCACGGGTCTGAGCGTTCACACAAAGTCGGTGAGCAACGCTTGAAACAACAGTGAGCAACAGCAACCTCAAGTGTGGCAACTAATCCATTATCAAACATGTCCAAAACTTGATATCACGTTACATTTTGCTGAATTTCCGGCAATGCCAAAAAAAAATTCACTTTTGAATGAATTGACTAATGTTTTATTGCAAAGGTTGTACGGCTTGCCAACGTCATTTGTTTTTACAACAATTCTTTCACAAGATTTCCAATTCTTTTTTTTTCCTCATATATTTTGCTGCATAAAACTAACATTTTTGGGGGCTTATTTAGTCGGTTGCAAGATACAGAACTGTACTTAATCACATTTTTTAGTGGAAGTACAATGCTGGCAACAAGATTCACTTGATATAATTGGAAATTATTTGAATGCAACGCAAACTTTTTCTTATTTTTTCCGTGTTTTTTTCTACTTTTTTTTTTAATTCCTTTAAAAAAATCTCATTTTGTTATTTTTTTCCTAGCTGTTACTTTTTCTTTTTGTTCTCTTTTTACTTTTTTCCTTTGTTTCTTTCTTTTCTTTGTTTCAGTTTTTTTTCTAAATTTTTCCTTCTTTTTTCTCTTCCTTTTGTCTCTTTTTTCCCAGCTTTTAACTACTTTTTCATTTTGGTATTTTTTTCTTTTTTGTTTTATCCCCCCTTCCTTTGAGTAATTTTGTGCATAATTTTACATAATATTTGTTCATGTTGGGATTAAAGAAGCAAAAACAACCTGAAGAGCCGTTTAGAACCCGAGAGAGCCGGTTCCTTTTAGTGAGCCGAGCCGAAGAAGCCGGTTCTCGACAAACTCTACTAACTTTACTTAACTTCGTTCTACTTCGACTCGACTTCAAAATACCGCATTTAGGACACAACGTCAGGGGAACCCGTGTATTTTTACCTTCATGCACTGTAACTTTGACTTAAGTCGCTTCTTAATTCGTAATTTTGAGCCCTCATTCTCGTGCGCTGGCTAGATTTTCTTGTGCGCTGAGAATATGCGAGCAGTGTGCAATGGCGCACGCGCGTAGCTTAGAGGGAACACTGGCTGTAACCATTTTTAACACAAATGGTGGAGCAGCAAATGGAGATGGATAAAATAACAACATCCACAGGCAAGATTTTTCCTGTCCTAAGTGTAGATTAACTAATATTATTGTGAGCAATGGTCTCTGAGAATATACAGTATCAATATGTAATTGAAATTATATTGTTTCCTCGTGCACAAAACAGACAGGCACAATGTCATTTAAATTCAACTGAAGCACAAAAAAATTGAATTCTCTGGTCTTATTGGTTTTGCTTGTTACATTCTTCTTCTTCCTTTGAATAATATACAGTACTGTATTTTCTGGACTATAAATAGCTACTTTGTTTCTGGGTTTTGATTAATGAGGCTTATACAACGCTGCAGCTATTTTGTGGATATTTCTTCCTCAGCTAGGGCCGCTAGACCTTCTTAGAACGAATAACAAGAGATTTAATGCAAAGAAAAAAACACTTCTAAGGTGGTTCAACACAGACACTAACGAAGAGGGCTTCATGGGTTTCAGTAAAGATGATCAGATTTCTGTCAAGGTTAAAACTTGAGATTGTAGTAGAAAGAAGAAAAGAACATACTGAGTCGAAAACTTTTTTTTATAGCCCCTTCCATCGGTGTGCGTTTCCAGGATCAGATCAGGGAGAAAACACGCTCCTCCTCTAGCACAAGTCTCATTTATTGTAAAACACAAGAAGGAAAATACACATCTGATTGGTTTATATGAACACAGGAAATCAATCTGATTGGTTCAGACAGAAATCACATATTTAAATGCAGTGTATAATGTTGGTGGCTAGATGGCGTGTGAGTATAAAAAATGAGTGAAAAGGATAGTGAAACTTTATAAACACAATGCCTCTCTAAGAGAAGAAAAAAACAAGCTTTCGAGGGGCTTGGATTATGGGAGTCAAAGTAATCTTGATTTAGCCAGCTAGCAGGCCTGATAAAGGCCTTCGAGTTGTAGCTTTTAAATCAGTGGCTCTTTCTTTGGTGCCTGAGAACTTATTCTCCTGATCTTGTTTGCAAAATCGTAAAACCACACACTTATTGAGCACTATAGAAATATAAACGTATAAAAATATAAGAGTATAAAAGTATATATTGGGTAGTATAGAATATAGTATAAAAGGCACATTTAGACCATAATTTCTCTTACAATTACAGTACCGTGTTATTTGTTGGATCTGTTCTGTTTGAATCCAGCCAAAAGTGTCTACTTTATCATAATGCACTGTTTTAAATACATCTGTTTAGGTATATATTGTACATGTCAAGTCAAGTCATGTTTATTTGTAAAGCCCTTAATCACAAGGAGTCTCAAAGGGCTGTGCAGACCACAACTTAGTGCAAACTACTGACTATTATTATACCATCCCCTGATCTAAAACCTATGTATGTTTACAGTACAAAATGTTCTGTACATTCAGTAAATGGCAAACTTTTTAACATAGATATCTGTATCTTATAACCTTGTGTGGCTTGCCTATGTATATATTATTATATTTTAATAGAGACGATGCAATTCATACACAGGTATGACTTACAGTCCAGAAAATATTATTTCTCTGTGTACTAGCACACCCCTGACTACAGATAAATCCAAAATAGAGTAAGATTAGGTACGGAGCTAATTGCAATTATCTTGCCTGTCCATTCCCAGTTGAGGAGAGAACAAGTGGAGACAGTTAATGTGGGTGGCACCAATAACATCATAAATGGTAAGGCAGGAAACCATAGTCAAATACAAAGTAGCAAAAATATCGGCATATTTAACTATTTCACTTTTTTCCAAGTGTGCAAAGAACAAAACATCTCCATGCTGGTGTATACCAGCACCACCAATGCCGTTTTCACAGGGGAACCAATCGAAGATGGCGACGAGGACTCCGTCTCCTCTGTTGCCCCTGACATGGCAAGTAAAGCTCAAACTTGTCATTAGATAAATTTGTGTTTTGAAGTCCATTCTTGCATGCTTCAGCACATTGATCACTACTCCAGGACCAAAGCAATAGCGGAGCAGATGGTCCTCTCTGCCAACGGTTGTTCTCTCAAAGGTATGCAACATGCTGGTTGCCATAGAAATGATATAATCTTGACATCAATTTAAGCTAATCTAATTTGTTCTCTTTGAAAATGTTGCTGGGGTGGACTTTAGCCAATCTTTCTTTGAGCAAGACATATAAAGAGACCCCCTTGCTACTCGCGCTTCGGTTTTTGCTGGTTCACTCCTTCGCAGATTTTGAATTGAATTGTCTTTATTGTCATTGATATCAACGTATTGTTCATTGTGGTCAGAGAGAGCACAGAGTAGGTACTGCACGGGGCAGATCATGTGTGCGTGTATTGGGTGGCTATGACTTTTTGCATGCATGACTGTGATAGGCTGGTGGATGCTGTCAGGCAAACAGCCGGACTGGGCAATGCGCATTCTAAGTCCGAAGACGAATTCATCAATCAAATTGGACTCTGAGGAAAGTCTGACGAGCCCAAAAAGGAACAGCTGATCACTACAGGGTGCTCCGTAGATTATCGGGTCAAAAATCAACTGAGGTGGCGTCGGGAGACAAAGCAATAGCGAGTCTGCAGGTCCGACCTACTGCTACAGCTAGGCTAACAACCCCCACAAGCTATCCCTGAGGAGCCTGCGTTTCCTCAAGACCTTTCCATTACACATGAAATAAATGACCTGGAGCTACAATTGGAGGGAAACTGCTACATTTGGAACTCTTTTATTTTAATCGTCACGGAGACTTAGCCGTTACCGCCCTCTAACCAATCATAGCTTAATCAGATGTATCGACATTTTGTTCTGTATACACGTGTACAAGAATGACAATAAAGTATATCTGAATCTGAATCTGAATCTTAACGTTTCCAGAGGCCCGCTAGCTGGCCCTGGCTTGCCAACTTGGAATCTGATTGGATAAATCAACAGCTTTATCGTCACTTGTTTTATGCCTGAAGACCTGCAGAACTGATTGTGAAGGCCTCCAAGTAGATTTATCATCCTGGCAACAAGTAATGGCTGAAATATGATTGGCTGAATGCTAAAATATAAAAGCACACATCAGGAAGCAGCACAGCAAGGGGGAAAGCAATGAAAGGAAGCTAACAGACAATTTTGAATTATTTAATTGGTACTCGTGGACTAAATATAGCTACCATCACATTTTTCAGATATTTTTTTCTGCCAGCAGATGGCCCACCAGAAATATATTAAAAACACATCCATCTATCTGTATTTTCGTCCACTTATCTGGGGTCGAGGTGAGGGTATTGAAATGTTCTCCGTAACTTATGAGGCGTTAAAGCTGAATATAAACATTCCATAAAAAAATACATAACTGACAAAAATTGATCCTTAATCCTATTTTATTTTAATGAGGCATTCCTTGCTAATCCTGTTCATAATCATGAGCATCTGGAGGAGTCTCTCAAAATGATTTCAGCAAAACTGAGTTACTTATCCATCAGAGTGATAGATAGGACATTTTGTATTATTTAGCGCCTCTAGTGGTAAAAAAAAATCGAATTTATTAAAAAAGCAGTACTGATCTGAATAAGGAAAAATATATGTATTATCATATCAACGAGCATGTTTTTAAATACTCCTAAGGTTAAGAGATGTGTATTAATTTTATATAACATGAAGCTCACCCTGACATGATTGTCTGCCATCTTGCTGCTACCGGTATCCAAAAACCCAAATACATTGTGAAAGGATGGGCAAAAAAAGAAGAAAAATGGTTTTGTCTTTGATTCTCCGTTGTTTGTATTCTTTTTTGTGTTATGTTTTCGGTTGCACTCCACAATACAACAGCTTTTAGTGGGCAAATTATACACAGTGTCCCTTTAAATAACTACTTTGTAAAAGCTGTTTTCTTTTTAATTATTTACTATTGTAAGTCAATGAATGAAGTCTTCCAAATCCTCTTATGTTACACCTCCTTGATATCAACAGCTGCAAGGCTTCCCCTCCTGACTGCTTTGTGACCCGACACCATTCTACCAGCCGTCTCCTTATTTATTCAATTTAGCTTAGTGCTGTTTCATTATGGACACAAGGTTAAAGATCAGCCTGCAGGAATTCACTTTTTTCCAGCTTTTGGGCCGGAAAGTGTCTGAATCAATCAATGAATGAATGAATTAAACTTTTATTTCGAACCTGACAAAAGCAAAATCAAAACAACAAATCGAAAAAAGAATAAAAACACACAAACAATATTAACATACATGATCGAAAAGGAGTAGGAAAAAGCATATGCTTATTAAATTCTACTCCCAGATTTCCTTAACAATTGTAACCCACATCTAAATCCCCTGTGTATAAAAAATACCTTATCAATATACATATTTACATTGGCTCTGTGGATACACATGTCAGGATCAGAACGGAGACAGGACCGACTTGCGTTACGTTTCTCTCAGTTTATTGGAAGAACAGAAAAGGGTCGCACCCACGACCTGCTGGGCGTGGGAAGCAGGTGGCTCTGAACGCAGAACTGGGACTTCCGTGGCGAGCGATGGCAGTGTCTGGAATGGAAAAACGGGTCAGTAGCCGGGACAGGAGAGCAAAAACATGTAAGCTTGGAGAGGAGAGTAGATGTGGTCAGGATCGAAGCCGGGGAACAGACGGGAGCAAAAAACAGGTGGGAGTCAGGGTTGAAAAAGGGTTACCTAGTGTAAACTGAGGTTCGCAAACGGACTGACAACAGGTGACAGAAAGGAGTGGGTTTAAATAGGGACAGGGAGCCAATCAGAGTCCGAGGCAGTTGGCGCCAAAGGAGCGGGCACAGGTGCATCACATCGGTAATCATGACAACACATTCTCTTCATTATCATCACCATCATCACTACTTCCATCACTTTTTTTACCATCATCGTTATCATTTCTATCTCCATACATTTTCAGCATATTGTATAATTAGAGTATCTATTATGAAAACGTAGTTCTCTTGGGTGCTCATGGTGAAACAGACTGCTATGTGGTGTGTGTTTTCTGCCATCCAAGTATCTTTGGACCCAGACAGCAGGGTCACCATTCCTGATCTGTGCATTAAAAAGTCAAGGTATGGGAGCTTGAGCCAGTTGCCTCCAGCATCAAGCTCCCACTTGTCTGCCCTAACTCTGAGATGTAAAGAATATCTGTGTTTTGTGTTCTTCTTAAGATGTATCTATGTGATTGTTTCCCCATTTATTTAGTTTTTGTAATGTATTCACAGGATGCCTTTAAGTCTTTAAAGTAAGTTGTCATTGGAAAGGCTATGTTAACTTGCACGCAATAGTCCTACCGGGATCAGAAGTCTTTTTTTTTTTTTTGTGTTCCGGATGAACCGTTTACACGCCTAAAGACAGGCGAATCACCCCGTATACACAGCGTTTACAAATATTCTGATTACATGGGCAAAGCGGTAGCAACATCATTAAAAAAATAGACGTCCTTTCCAATTTCACTCATGTCACTCATTGAATTCAATGATGTACCTTGCTTGTTTCCTCTACGCTTCAGTAATGAGCTCCATTGCTGGGTCCCCATGTGTATCTAAGGTGGCTTGGCAAAAGCAAATACTTGCACTTTATATCAGGGTTCTCCAACGTGGTGTACACAGGCACCAGGGTTCCCTCTGAGGACAGTGTTCTGATAATAGCTCCCCAGTGCTGTATAATTGTGATGTTCAAGTAAAATGATTTTTGAATCTTTGACTGAGTCAATTTAGCCCTAATTCCAATAATTAACCTGTTAATAACATAATTACAAGATGGTAATAACATCATAAGTTGTTATTTGAGAAAGGCACACCAAATACCCTTTGCGCTAATTAGTGTGCGGCACAGTTCTGAGGTCATGGGTTCAAATCCAGCTACCAACCTTCCTGTGTGGAGTTTGCATGTTCTCCCCGTGCTTGCGTGGGTTTCCTCAGAGCACTCCGGTTTCCTCCCACATTCCAAAAACATGCATGTTAATTGGCCGGTCCAAATTGTCCCTAGGTGTGAATGAGCAAGCGAATTGTCTGTCCCTGTGTGCCCTGCGACTGGCTGGCAACCAGTTCAAGGTGTCCCCTGCCCACTGCCCGAAGATGGCTGGGATGGGCTCCAGCACCCCCGCGACCCTACTGAGGATAAGCGGTGCAAATAATGGATGGATATAGCTAATAGACGAATTTGTCAGCAAGTATGAGAGTCTTCAAAGCAAATATTTCTGTGAAAAATAATTTGCAAATATGCGTGGGCCCACTGATTACAGTGCAGATGAAAAATATTCACACTTCTTCTCCCTAAAAGGCAGTTTACCCAATTCCTCTTAGCAGCACGCCGACAGCATTGGCAAACAGTCACTTTCAAATCCAGAGATCACATGTCAGTCCAGCCCACTCACTGGCATTTAAATAACACTGTAAATACCAGATTTCACATCAAATAATACAACTAAATAGCATCAAGACACTATGCAATGCGACTCTTTAGTGCAAGGGGTCGGCAACCCAAACTGTTAAATGAGCCATATTGGACCAAAAAACAAAATTTGTCCGGGGCCGCAAAAAAATGAAAGACCGGGTGGAAACATATGTCGCCCTGGAGAGGGGTGAGCGCCGCTAGAATGTACTTGCCTAAGACACTCTACAGCAGGGGTGTCAAACTCATTTTAACTCGGGGCCACACGATAGAACAAACATTCTGTCGGGGGCCGGACTAATGAGGATGGAAGAATGAAATGGAGAGATGGACGGAAAGAAAGTAAAAAAGAAGAATGAAAAGGAAAGATGGGGGAAAGAAAGAATGAAATAACAAAAGAAAGAAAAAGAAAGAATGAAAAGGAAAGATGGAGAGAAAAAAAGAAACTAAGAAAGAACGAAAGAAAGAAAGAAAAAAGGCATGAAAAGGAACAACGGAGAGAAAGAAAGAAACAAAGAAAAAAAGACTAGTAGATTGAGGAGAAAGAAAAAGAGAGAAAGAGGGAGAGAAAAAGAGACAGGGTGGGACAAAGCAAGAGAGAAAGAAAGAGAGATAAAAGAGAGTAAGAGAGAGAGAATGTGAGAAACAAAAGAGATAAAAAGACAAATAGTGAGAGAGGGGGAAAAAGGAGAGAGAAAAAGAAGTCCAAATGAAAATAGAGAGAGAGAAAGAGGAAAGGAATGAAAGAGAGAAGGGGAGAAAGAGGAAGGGGCCACAAGAGAGAGAGAGAAAATACAAAGAAAAGGAAAAATGGAAGAGAGAGCAAAAGAAGGTAAAAAGACACAGATTGAGAACAAACAAAAATGAACAAAGAAAGAAAAAGAGAGACAGAGCGAGTGGAAGAGAGAGGGATAGAAAGTGAGAGAAAAATGGAGGAAGAGAGAGAGAGAGGGAGAAAGAGAGAGAAAGAAAGAAAGAAAGAAATACAGTACAGTGTCACTGTGAGAGGCGCCTGGCTTTGGCGAAATCAAGTGGACATATTTCTCACTGCAGCTCGTTTTTCTCTTGCGCTTCCTTCAGCGTTGTCTCGCGGGCCGGATTCAATCCCTTAGCGGGCCTGATCCGGCCCGCGGGCCGCCTGTTTGACACCTGTGCTCTACAGGAAATAGTGTCCCTACGACCCTAGTGGTTAAGGGATCCAACTAACCATATACGCCTAATAATGAATGCAACATATTCTGTGAGGATGTATATTAGCTATATTAGCCTGCTATCAAGTTTAATGCAGCGCATACTGTGGAGAATGATGCACCACGTGACTACTCTATTGTAGGATACCTCCTCAAGTTTAACATCATTACACTATTAATAAATTACAGCATGTTTCATTGATTCGAAGTAAAGAAATGCAAAAAAAATTCACATTTTTGATGTAATTTTCATTTTTAGGATTCAGAAAACGAAAACGTGAAAAATAACGTGCCCCTTATCCTTGCAACAAAAAAAGTGCAATACAACGTAGCATAATAATAAAAATCAAACAGCAGCCTTTTGATAATATAAAGTAAATAAAATCACATTAATGCAGTTTATGTTCGATTTCTCTACACATGTCTTATTATTACGCCCAACGAAAATATTGAAAATATTATAATATACAAAAAAAGGCCTGGCGTTGCCGGGCCGATCGATGATTGGTTCGTTTGCTTGGAGTGGTGGGTGGTCAAGAGCTGCAGTACTCAATTTGGCCACCAAAGACCTTTAGGGACCCCACGAAAGCAGACCATACAAAAGCAGATGTTTATCGATTTTGTTGTTTTTTATTGGGGTTGCCTCAACACAAAACCTAGCTAAAAACACCTGCTCGGATTTAAAGTACAACTGTATATATTTTCCCAAATATTGCTTGAGCCGTTTGAGAGCTTATAAGTCCCGTACAGACACACACATGCACACACACACACGGGATTTAAGTAGTTTGGATTAGATTTAAATTAGATGTATATTTATAATAATGAATAAAGTACTAACAACAAAAATTTGGTTGGTCCACATTGTGCTTTCGTGTGCACATATTTTTGCTTAGTATTCAAAACTCAAAAGCTCAGCATGAGGAAAATTAAGAAACCTTGAGAAGGGACCACATTTAGTATTCTTTCTCCTCCAAACACGAGAAGTTTTGTTTTTGCCCCCCCAAAAAAGTTATATTTTGGTTTCATCTTACCATACGATATTCTTCCAGTCTGCTCTCTAGCAAACTTTAGACTGGTTTTATTGTGTATTGGTTTAAGCAGGGGGACACATCAGGATTTGAGTTTTTTGACGGTGTAGTAGCCTTTGTTACCTTGGTCCCAACTCTCTGTGCGGCCCTTTGAGACTTCTTGTGATTAAGGGCTATACAAATAAACATGACTTGACTTGACTGAATGAAAGTTTTTTGTACCACCAGGGGGCACTAAATATTAAACTATATCTATTTAAAAATAGGGTCATATTATATCGATTTAGGGCAGCACGGCAACACAGTGGTTAGCGTGTGTGCAGCATAGTTCTGAGGTCATGAGATCTAACCTTCCTATGTGGAGTTTGCATTATCTCCCCGTGCTTGCGTGGGTTTCCTCCCACATTCCAAAAACATGCATGTCAGGTTAATTGGCCGGTCCAAATTGTCCCTTGGAATGAGTGAGTTGTCTGTTTCTGTGTGCCCTTCGACTGGGTGGCAACCAGTTCAGGGTGTCCCCTGCCCACTGCCCGAAGATAGCTGTGTTGGGGTCCAGCACCCCTGCGACCCTACTGAGGATAAGCGGTGCAGATAATGGATGGATGGATTATATTTATTTGCTGTAATTCTGTTGCTGTAAATCAATTTCAAATACAAAAATTAAATACAAAATCAGCATGTCTGCCTTGTTTATTTATTCTATTCTAGAAAGACGTATCTCAATTTTTTTTTGTCGTAAAAAAAAAATGCCCTAAAATTGTAGTACGTCTTTTTGAAATAGCATATGAGAAAAATTGGCTTTGTTTAAACAATCCTTTTTTTCCCTCTTTTTTTGCCGAGGCATTAGATTAGAGACTCCTCGGCGGCAAATAGAATAAGTCAGATCAATCTTTTTTTTACCGTCTGGCCTTCCCTCCAAGCCAAATGTTTTAACCCATTGCGGTCTGCGACTGAAAAAGATTAAGACGATATGTTTTTTAACTATCTAAAACTTGATTGTGTTAGATACAATTCAAAAATTTAAAAAAAAAACATTTTGTTCACAAAAACTCAGTTCAAATGTCGATTCAGCTTATTGTCTCCTTTAAAATAGATTTCATATTTATAACATGTGTGAATGTGAAACCCCTGGAAAGTGTTGTGATGGTGCTTTGCACAGGTGGCGGTCTGCTGAGAACCTGTGTCCTACGTCCCTGCGGCATCTATGGCCCCGAGGAGCGCCGACACCTCCATAGAGTGATGGTGAGGACCACACGCAGACACGCCACTAGAAAAACACCAAGTCAAGGTTATTTGTAAAGCCCCTAATCACAAGAAGTTTCAAGGGGCTGTACGGACAACAATTACACCATCCCCTGATCTAAAACCTACATGAGGGCAAGGAAAACTCAAAAACCTTGGGATTTAACTATCAAAATGTAACGTTTACCAAATTGTTCTAATTAGTTATCTGACTCCATTAATCAAACACGACCTACATTCATCCAACAATTATGCATGCTCGTTTTTTGAGAGAGAAATGACCAGGAAGGACCACACGGGGGCGGATTTTTATTATTCCTAGTGCAGATCTAAGTGTAAACAGGAGACGGCCCCCATCCGAGTTGCCCGGGATCATTTTCACATTTCAACAAACAAAGCAAAGACATCCTACTATTCCCCTATTGGCTATGTGTCATCTGCATCTAACTTTAGCTTTCTCTTATTGGTTATCTTCTCCCCGCATGATGTCGTGTCGGCTCCTTCCATGGGCGTGCCAAGGTAGTTGTTTTGTGCCCAACAATCTATGGTCGTCCTGCGTCAGCACACCCAGGCCTCCTGTTATCAGAAATGTCCTAGACAAATCATCATTTCACACAGCCTGCCCCGACCTTTTATTGTCCATTTAAATCTGAACGGTTTATATAAGCTCTGTATGCATTCTTTATGTTGTCATATACCTTGTCTATTGTTTTATTTCACCTGGTTGCACAGTCTATGTACGAATGAATTTAGGGAGTACAGGCTTTAAGAACGCCTGATTGAAGTCACCAGTGACAATAAAACCTATGTTGGGGTGGGCTAGCTGCTGTTTGGTAATAGGTTTTGAGGTTATAGTTCATTGATTGGTTGGTTGGTTGATAGATTGAGTGATTGATTGATTGATCGGTTTTTAAGACATTGAGGGGATGATAAAGTGTTTGAACTATCTAACCTCGCACTTTTGCCACTGGCAGGTGAACGTGGAGCGCCGGTTATTCAGTTTCCGATTCGGCAACCAGCGGGCACGAATGAACTGGGTGCACGTGGACAACCTGGTGCTAGCTCACGTGCTGGCTGCCGAAGCGCTCACCGTGAAGAAGGGTTGCGTCGCTGTGAGTGCGCATATCACTTTAAATCAGGGCTCATCAGTCTTTTTGAAGCCGAGAGCTACTTTTTGTTACTGACTGGCACCAAGGGCTACCATTTTGATATCACAGTTCAGAGATTATTTACAACCAGGGTTGTCAGGGCACCATTCCCTGTGATATGTCGTGGGGAAGTACAGCCTGGCGACGCTCATCCTTCTCCAGGGAGGTTTTGATCTGGCTCAGATGCAGCACTTGTTTTTGATGTACATCTACATTGTAGAGCATCATCCCACTCTTCAGAGATGATAACGACTTGTGTTATTACTTTGTTGTTACTATCTTATTACCATGTTGTAATTACTAGAAGTTAAGTCAACTACTAAAACAGCCAGTTAGAAATCAAATTTACTAGAAAATCGCAATGACCCATCCCTGGTGAGCTATCTATATATATCCATCTATGTCAGGGGTCAGGAACCTTTTTGACTCAAAGAGCCATAAAAGCAAAAAATGTTTTAAAAATAAATTGAGAGAGCCACATCATATATTTTCAGACAAAATTAAAAAAAAAAACACCAAAGACGCTCTCTAGACAAAAGCTAATTCTTCAGCACATTTTATTTCACTGTGTGTCATTTGATGATTTAATCAAATGTATGAAATTATAATAATGCCAAATCCTGTGTCCCAAATCTAAATATGTCATTTACAATTTGTCTTCCACCTTCAGTTAAGAGTGTTGAGGCAATTTCTTTCCATGAAATTTGTCCTTAATAACGGTTTCAAAACAATGTGCATGCAAAGTTCTTTTGTAAAAATGTCACAAATTACTGCAAACAATAAGCATATCGTCATATTCACTTTCGGTGTAGACCGCACTGAGCGAGAGAGAGAGAAGCAAGTGCCTTGCGCTGTGTGCAGGGATCCGCCCACCTGTACTGCTCACCCAAACAAAGTCGTTTGCCAGCGTTTTTATTTATCAGTTTAAATGGTTTCTTATCGAACTTCTGCATTTAGTTGCTTCGGCTTTATATGGACCAAAATCGGGATGAAATCACTTGACAGAGAGATGTGCAATAGTTACATTTTATTTCGGAGCCATATGTACTCATGAAAAGAGCCATATATGGCTCCCGAGCCATAGGTTCCCTACCCCTGATTTATCTGCTTATGAATTTGGGGCAATTCGGTTGAGTTTCAATCAATCATTGATGTATTCATTTCTTTTTATTTAGGTTCTGTTGTTTTTTAATTTATTTAGAGGGACAGTGTGTATTATTTGACCCTTGGATGTCGGTGTACAGTATTGTAGAGTGCAACCAAAAACGGGTGCTAAATAGAACAAGCAAGGATACAAACGACGAAGACTCAAAGTGACCAGAAAGCATCTTTCATCTAATATTTTTGCCGAGCCTTTGAAGATGTTTTTGGGGTGGTACCCGCAGCAGCAAGATAGGGGAGAATTATGTAAGCTTCTTGTAGTTGAGGCTCATGTTATGTAAAATAAATGCAAATTTCTCAAATTTCGAGGATTTTTCAAAATGCACGTTTTCTTGGCTTATTTTTTAAATTAATATTGTTCTTTTAAATTATTTTTTGATAACATTCAGAGGCACCAAATAATACACACTGTCCCTTTAAGACACCGTGGTACACAATAACCAATTATACAAGATATTTCTCTTTGTTTGTCTATTTTTTCCTAGAGTGGGCAGTCCTATTTCATCAACGATGGACTTTCAGTTAACCTCTTTGTATGGTTAACGCCTCTTGTGAGTACAACATTTGAAATAAATTTTTGGGGCTACATTTAAAAGTACGTGAAGGCGTCATTATTGTAATCTTGCTAATTATTACAGTCCTGCTACGTTTATATAACCGCAAAGGCAAACAAGTCGGTACCTGATTGGACAATGTCCTGTTTTTGAATTATTTGATGAAAAAAACCTGCTGTTGAAAACCCATTTCCCCAAGAGCGCAGCCTTTCAATGATAAGAGAAATTGGAAAAAGCCTTGTTGACACATTTTTGGGTGGAATTGCATAAACGACGATTACTTCCTTGGTTTTGTTGCAGTTTGAAAGATTGGGCTACAGTCGGCCGCTGATAAATCTGCCCGTTTCTCTCGTTTATTCAGCAGGTAACCCATTGCTTATGAAAAAACCCTATTCAGAATTTTTCTGACATGCATCCATTATAACTTTTCTGTTCTCTTCCAGCCATCCTGATGGAATATTTGCACTTATTTCTGAGGCCTGTGATAAAGGTGCCTCTCCTGTTCACCAGAAGTGAAGTAATGTATTTTTTCCTTATCTCTTCCACTCATAAATTGAAGTCAAGTAATAGTTGCGCTTCAGGAGTGTTTCGTGAGGGGCGGAATGTAATATTTTGTGCCTTCTAGAGGTATGAAACAAACTTTTATTCAGTTAAAAAAAACAGAACATTTATTTAAATTCCAGGCAAAAACATATGCACTATCGTACAAACGCTCCCCGACTTATGAAAAACAGTAGAGAATCTCCAGACATTGCTGTTAGATTTTGTATTATGTGCAGCTTTTTCAGAGTACAGGACAGTACTGTAGTGCTTTATTCACTGTCCCTTTAAATATGAACTCCCATGACAACTTTTAACAAGCTTTAGGAGAATCTTTCTCATGGAGGGTTCTGTCACAGCCCACGAGGTCCTCCTCGAGAATATGTGATGAGGCCGAAGCCGAAACCAAAGCTGAGCTCCAGGATCTTGCTCTCTGTCCCATAGCTGAATAAAACATAACAGTCTGCGGTGCCACTGTGGCAAAAAGTCCAACATGTCTGTGTGTGTTTTTTTTGTGTGCAGGTGAGGAACATTGCAGTCAGCCACACCTTCAAAATAGACAAGGCCCGCAGAGATCTGGGATACTGTCCCAAATCGTACAACTTGGCCGATTCTGTGGAGCAGTACCTAAAATCCAGACAGGCTGGGTCTGGATCGCCTCAAGACCACTGGACCCACCAAATACACAGACCCTATGTGCTTCTGCTATTGCTAATGCTAGCTTTGGGCATGCTGTTATTTATGCTGAGCTGCATGTTAAGGAATTCTAAAGCTGACTTGTAACGTTGTTAAATATTTGTACCTCCTTCGCAGTGTTTGATGCTCCAGTGTGTGAAGTAGCTGATCGCCTCATAGAATAGAATATACCTTTATTGTCATTGCTACAGAATGGGTTAACATATTGTGACAACCAAATTGGGCATGACACTCCAGTTTCACAAATTCACAGTGAGGTAAAAAAGCCAAGAAGATAAAGAAACAGAGAAGATAAGGTTATAAAACAAGGACGGTAAGGTTATAGTTATAATTTACACAATATTTACACAAGAAATGTAAGCATATAGGATCTTACATACAGTTTGGTATCGTAATACAGTTGGTATCGTAAGGGTTTGTGCAATTATGCATTTGATGCAAAAATAGTCATCATAGTGCAAAAAATAGTCAACATATGCATTTGGTGCAAAAAATAGTCATCATGCATGTATAATAAAATGAGTCGTCGAAGGCTACAGTTTAAATTGATGAAGTGTGTTATTTTGTTTTTGTTTAGTAAAAGATATCCAAGATATCCAAGTTTGAATTTTAGTTCATTTCATTTCGATTTTATTTGATACATTTTCCTAGCTGATTCACAAATATCATTGGATCTACACTGCAAAATAACCTTTGTTCGTTTGTGCAACATAATGTGATATGCAATATTGCAAATAAATATGCTTATTGGAACTATTTTTTTGAACCACAGAAACAAACAATGTGCCAAAAGATTTACAAAAAATATATAAAATAATTCAGGAATAAGTTACTATTTTTTTAATTTGGGATATGAATTAAAAAAACGAAAATATTAAACAGTAAAATGAGCACAAAAAAAAAACAATTTGCAGATGATCGGCTGTCAAAAGAATACTAAAATAAGTGCAGCAAATAGTAGTTATTTTATTTTAACAATATTATTGTAAAATAAGAAATAATATATATTCAAAATAGAAAAATGTTTTAAATACGTAGTTGTAACCATTTAAAAAAATAATATTGCAAAATATATATATATAAAAATGAGAAAATGACCAAAATTAAACAATTTCGCAGGGTTGGGCTTTTTTGTTAAATGAAAAATTACATGTGTTCGGTTTTGTATGTAATTGTCTAGTCATCTTTGAACATAATTATATGTACTCACTTAAATTGACAAAATAATATGACTAACGTCTATCAATACGCAGTTAAGGAATTTTAAGGTGTGTGCTTGTGTTTGAGTGTGTTTACGGCTATCATAAGAGGGCGCCATTGCACAAGGAAAAAAAAGTAATCATCATGACGTCACACTGTTTTATGTTTTGGGTTTTTTAAACCTCGCAGATTCCTCGTTAAAGGGGGGCTCACTCGGGTACGTTGTTTGAGGTGTCCTTAAAAGTAGATATTTTCTCTACTAACTATGTGTTAACATTGCCCAACTGAGTTCAAAGAGCCCTGATGCTTTATTGTCCACTGCGCCTATAATTTACCAGAGCTGTTCGGAGCGGAACACATCAGATTAGAGGAATGGGGGTTAAGGGACTGAAGAGTAACGTTATGCTCGTACTTGCAGTTTTTTGTCAGTGTAGAATGAAAGTTGTAAAAGAGAAGGCCTGCTTCTAGTAAAGTCCAAAAGCCAAACCCAGCTCCCCCCAAAATATGAAAAAATAATTTCTTCAAGCGCATGAATGAGCTGAGGCTGCAATCATGACTTGAACCAGGAGATGGCGGCAGGGAGTAACAAGCTTCCAAACTCTTTAAAGTTCCTTTAAGGAAGAATTGAGATGCAAAAAGTAGTTGTACTTTTTGTTTAGCTTTTATTTAGTTTGTGGTCATTCGGTTTCCATGGATGAATACAGACTTGTCGCTATATGATATAAAACTGTAATTTCTTGTAAAGAATCAACAATAATTGGAACACAATTTATTGGATTGCTTAAATTATTAAAACAAATAAAAAACGAAAAAGTGGGTGTGCAAAATTATTCAGCCCCATTGAGTTAACTATTTGTAGCGCCACCTTTTTCTGCGATTACAGCTGCAAGTCGCTTGGGGTATGTCTCTATCAGTTTTGCACATCGAGAAACTGTTATTTTTGCCCATTCCTCCTTGCAAAACAGCTTGAGCTCAGTGAGCTTGGATGGAAAGTGTTTGTGAACAGGAGTTTTCAGTTCTTTCCACAGATTCTCAATTGGATTGAGGTGTGGAATTTGACTTTGCCATTCTAACACCTAGATGTTTTTTGGTGAACCATTCCATTACAGCTTTTGCTTTATGTTTTGGATCATTGTCTTGTTGGAAGACAAATCTCCGTCCCATTTTCAGGTCTTTTGCGGACTCCATCAGGTTTTCTTCCAGAATGGTCCTCTATTTGGCTCCATCTATCTTCCCATCCATTTTAACCATCTTCCCTGTTCCTGCTGAAGAAAAGCAGGCCCAAACCATGATGCTGCCACCACCATGTTTGACTGTGGGAGTGGTGCGTTGAGGGTGATAAGCTGTGCTTCTCTTACGCCAAACATAACGTCTTGCATTATTGCCAAAAAGTTTGATTTTGGTCTCATCTGACCAGAGCACCTTCTTCCACATGTTTGGTGTGTCTCCCAGGTGGCTTATGGCAAACTTTAAACAACAATTTTTATGGATATCTTCAAGAAATGGCTTATTTCTTGCCTCTCTTCCATAAAGGCCAGATTTGCGCAGTATACGACCGATTGTTGTCCTGTGGACAGATTCTCCCACCTCAGCTGTAGACCTCTGCAGTTCATCCAGAGTGATCATTGGCCTCTTGGCTGCATCTCTGATCAGTTTTCTCCTTGTATGAAAGTTTAGGGGGACGGCCCGATCTTGGTTGATTTGCAGTGGTCTTATACTCCATTTCAATCTTATTGCTTGAACAGTGCTCCTTGGGATGTTTAAAGCTTGGGAAATCTTTTTGTATCCAAATCCAGCTTTGAAATTCTCCACAACAGTATCTCGGACCTGGCTGGTATTCCTCGTTCTTCATGATGCTCTCTGCGCTTTAAACAGATCTCTGAGACTATCACAGTGCAGGTGCATTTATACAGAGACTTGATTGCACACAGGTGGATTCCATTCATCATTAGTCATTTAGATCAACATTGAATCATTCAGAGATCCTCACTGAACTTCTGGACAGAGTTTGCTGCAGTGAAAGTAAAAAGGCTGAAAAATTTTGCACAACCACTTTTTTGTTTTTTTATTTGTTAAAATGTGTTTAAGATATTCAATAAAGTGTGTTCCACTTCATGATTATGTCCCATTTATTTTTGATGCTTCACAAGAAATTACAGTATTATCTCTTGATGTTTGAAGTCTGAAATTTGACAAAAAGTCACAAAGTTCAAGGGGGCCAAATAGTTTCGCAAGCCACTGTACTTGAGCAGTGGTTTAAATCTCGACACTAAGACATGCAAATCCTTTACTAACCAAGTGAAAAAGAATAACCTTTTTCCTTTTATTTTTTTTACAACTCTTGATTTTTGCATGTTAGCATTTTCACTCAGTCAACTATGAAGCAAAAACATAAATAAACTCAATCAATCCAGATAAATAACAAAATTGTGCAACACAGATCTTTGTTCCAGAGTATGTTACTGTGCAAAAAAAAACAAAATAAAAAAAACAGTAGGATTATAGCGTCACTCACACGCAAGGGTTCCAGATCCTATTATAGCATTCCAACATTTCTTTGCTTATTAAGTAACACACGACATATTCAAACTGTTGTGCCATATTTGCAGATAAGCAGCTACACTTTGAAATAGTTTGAGTCTAGATCAAGTGCAGATACCTCAAATCAAATAAAAACTTGTAAAATAAAGGGCCTCAGCACAAACTGTAACGTAAATCCACACATAAACTCCTAAATGTCTTGTACAGCCTTTGGACGGTATTGGCCTTTGATAAGTTTCACAATTTTGACGTAAAACATAAATACTGTTGATATTTCAAGTTTTGGAGGAAAAAGAAGGATCAGTGCAGACTGACTTAAGCATTATTACGAACAACTCGGTGCAATTTAAATCTGCACGCAGCACCAAGATAGTTTGAGAGCAAAGCGCATAAAAAATGTACACATGACATTCCAGGACAAGGACTGATACAATCTCAGGGCGGACACGTTTTAGACAAATTTGTTCTCGTGCAGGTCTTCTTTGGTTTTCTGGATGCAGGTGAAGATCTCCTTAAACAGGACTTTGTACTCGGCCTCCTCAGACATTATTGGGAGCTCTGTTACCGAACCGGAAAAGCGGCGGGTTTGCGGGCGAACCCCTTTGGATGGACTGCAGGACGTCTGGACGGATGTGTGGGTGAGCCCTGCAGTTGCCTGGTGACACCTTTGGAGCAGCTCTTCATATTTTACCTTAAAAAATGCATGAAAATTGGGCAGGGGTTAAGAAAGAATGAAGGGGGGGGGGGGTTTCAGTTGAGGTATCTTGACACACACATAAACCTTGGGGATATTGCAGGTAACAAAGGAAAGGTTTAAAAAAATTATTTACCGAAAAAAGATAAACTACAAAACTATTTTAACTTTTTTTATGTTGAATAAATGTAAAGTCAACAACACAGAATCCCACAATAAAATGCATATTGACGAAACACAAAAGAAAAAAAGGTGTCATGGAGGGAAGCAGCTATTGATTGGTGGGGGGCCGAATCCCTTTTTCGTTCGCGGACAACATGAGTCGGGTTTCTTCAAATAATAGGCTAACATTTTTTGCAACTCAGCCCTCATTTAACTTTTCTTTCAGCGCATTAGTAAATACTATATTCGTAATCTCTATCCAACTATATGGTAGTCGCTATTTTAAAGAGTGACATGAGCCGAAAAGACGTGACATAAACAACTAGGAATAGAGCGGAAAACCGCGTTGTTGAAAACAGTGTCAGGAGTACTGAGGCGTTCTGCAGCCAAAGTAACGCACCCCTTTTGACCGTCAGTAACAGTAATTCGTTAGATTACCCAGTTACTGAAAAAAATAACGCCGTTACCGAACTGCAATATTTCCGACCCTGTTCGTAACATTGAAATCAATGACATTAGAAACAATTCAACAGTTCAATTCTAACTGACAATGAGGGTCCCACAACTGGGCTTGCAACGGGGCCCCAGAATGAACAAACACGCCCCTGGTACAAACCTGCAGTGCGTTGTACTGCGCATCCACTTCGTTGAGCAGCAAAATGCCCCTTCTCTTTACCACCTCCGCTCGCCTTACGCACATCTTGTCGTGGTCATCGGACAAGTTTGAAATTCTGTTGTCTTTTTGTTCCTGAACTTCTTTCTTCGCGTCCTCAAAGACCAAAGACTCGTCTTGATCGTCTTCGGGTTTATTCTCGGACGTGAAGAACACCAGGTCACGAAGGGGCAATTTGTCTGGCTTTCTGCTTTAGGGAGGATCAGAAAGGAATAAGAACTCAAAAGTGGCTCTTCCATTGGCCACATGGAATTTTCAAATAATAAATTAGAAGAAATAAATAAGAACTTTTTGGATTAAAAGCATACTTCATTTTTTGGACCCTAATACTTAAAAGACTCGGTGTAAAGTTTGACCACTAGATGTCACTGCATCGTGTAGTGCAACGGAACACAAGTACTACTAAGCACAAAGAAGACCGCACATATTTGAAATATAAATTGCCCAGCTTTTTCAATTTTTATGGGTTTTCGGTGCGGCAAGATGGCGGACAATCATGTCAACTCCCTGAACTGGTTGCCAGCCAATCGCAGGGCACACAGGGACAGACAACTCATTCGCTCATTCACACCTAGGGACAATTTGGACCAGCCAGACCACATCTTCTTGGTTTCGGTTTCAAAATAATATATAGATATTATACTCCACCCTCGGGCAGCACAGCGGCGCAGTGGTTAGCGCTTGTGCGGCACAGTTCATGTCATGGGAACCTGTCGTGGGTTCAAATCCAGCTCCAGACTTCCTGTGCGGAGTTTGTATGTTCTCCCCGTGCTTGCGTGGGTTTCCTCCGGGCACTCCAGTTTCCTCCCACATTCCAAAGACATGAATATATATATATATATATATATATATATATATTTTTTTTTTAAATGCATGTTTGTATGATATGTATTTCGCTTGCTATTCAAATCGCTATTGTTTTTAAAAATAAATTACGTTTTTTTCGTAAAATTTAGAGGCACTAAATAATACACAATGTTCGTTAAAAACAGGTTTTATGGATATACAAGAACATTTAATTATTTGTATAACAGACAAGCAAATTAGTCAAAACAATATTGTATTTTTGTATAAAAGTACAGATGATATATAATAAATAAAAACTAAAAGTAAAATATAACTCCTAAGTTTAAAATGCGAAAAATGTAAATACAAAGCAAAACGCAAACAAATAAATAAATGGATAACGAGAAAATAGACAAATACTGCAATCTAAAATACCTAGTGTTGAATTATTTCAGGGCAGCACGGCGGAGCAGTGGTTAGCGCGTGTGCGGCACAGTTCTGAGGTCATGAGATCGAACCTGCTGTGTGGAGTTTGCATGTTCTCCCCGTGCTTGCGTGGGTTTCCTCCGGGCACTCCGGTTTCCTCCCACATTCCAAAAACATGCATGTCAGGTTAATTGGCCGGACCAAATTGTCCATAGGTGTGGATGAGCGAGCGAACTGTCTGTCCCTGTGTGGTCTGCGACTGGCAAGCAACCAGTTCAAGGTTTCCTGCCCACTGCCCGAAGATAGCTAGGATGCAGATAATGGTTGGATGGATGGATGGATGAATTATTTTCATATTGAGCAATTCGAGCTACGAAACATTATGTTGGAATGGATTAATCTTCAGTAATGTTTGCTTGTTGTGGACACTTGTATCCGTGCATGGTTTTGTGTGTTTCACTCACAATACCTTTCCAGGTGTTCAGTGAAATGCACATGGAAACTGACAATCCATTAAAGTGGGAATTATATACCTGGAAATGCAGTCAGCGCGCCACTGGAGCCTCAGTTGCTCCACTTGCGTCTCCAGCTCCGCCCGTCTGGCCCTGCAACCCGCCAGCTCGTCCAGCCGGCGCTCTAGGCCTCTCACGTCGTCGGCTGCTCTCTCGCCTTCTCTCTCGGCCGCCTCTCGACGGCTCGTCTCTGCCGCGAGCTGACCCCGGAGAGAGCAGATGGAGCGGCGCAGGGACTCGTGTTCCTCTTCCGGGTCTTGACGTCGGTGAATGTCACCCGCCGACTCTCGCAGCGTCCGGGATCCATCAACTTGTAGCCTACCTTCGGGTAAGCACCTAGGATCCAACAACATGGCGTTGGGTAAGGAAATTAGGGTGGTCCTCATTTTTAAACATTTGATTTTTAGTCAGCAAAGTCCTTCACATGGTGTGAAACCATAAGAAAACGCTCCCTGAGACGTTTCACCTCGATAAGACAAATTCAAAAGGTGTACCGAGGCCATTTGGTTACAGTAGTCTAAAAGGGTGGTCCTTATGTACCAAGGGTCGGAATCTTTTGACTCAAAGAGCCATTAAAGCAAAATAGATTTTTTTGGGGGTGGAAAAAAAAGACATATATTTTGAGACAAAATTCAACAAAACCGTTAAACCCGCTCTCCAGACAAAAGCTTATTCTTCAGCACATTTAATTTCACTGTGTGACATTTGATTATTTAATAGAACAATGAGAACAACAATAATAACAATAAGAATGCCAGAACCTGTGACCCATGTAAGTACACCCTTTAAAATTTGTGTTACTCCCCCAGTTACTTAAGAGAGTTACGGCTGATTTTGACTGTCATTTTTGTCCTAAAGAATGGTTTCAAAACAAGGTGTAAGCAAAGTCTTTAGTAAAAATGTCACAAAATTCTGTAAAGGAGGGTACCAACGTATTTACCTTCAGTGCAGACCGCGCTGAGCGAAGGAGGGATGCTAGAGCCCCGTGTTTAGCTCCGCCCATTCCTGCCGCTCACCCAATCAAATTGCGCCAAGTGCTTTGGCAAGAGCTTTTAGGTGTTTGAAATTTTTTACGTGGCTCTTCATCATAAAGTGTCTCAACAATAAACATGTATTGTTTAATGGGCTTTCATATAATGGATTATTTAGCGATTTACAGCCAAATCGGGGTCTGTTGGTGTGACACCTTGACTGTAAACTGTGGTTAAAATTGTGTCCTATATGTACTGGACTGAACCCTTGGAAGGTCCAGTAACATATTAGCTTCACATGTGTGTCAATCTGTTCTAAAATAACAATATATTAACTGTTTGGGCGGATTCAATTTTATCTCCGAGCCATATGCACTCATGAAAAGGACCATGTAGGCCTCGTGAGCCATAGGTTCCCGACCTCTGTTGAATAGTACTGTGTAGGGAGAATATCCAAAATGATTATTTCGATAAGCGAACCCTGAATACGGTGTGAAACCATGAAAAAAAGAAAACACATCTTGTGAAGTTTAGGATAAATCACATATTTAAGAGGTGCCCCAAGGCCAATTTGTCCCGGTCGGGGTTCATACAGCTTAAGACAAGTTAAATTCAAGAATTTACAAGCCTTTTTAATGCCTTTTGAAATCAAATTTACGACAAAGTCGACAAAAAAAAAAACAACAACAAAAAAAAACACACAATAGAAACAAGCAAAACAAAACAAAAAACACAAATATTTTTTGCCTCGTGCACATTACCTGGCACAGTTTTTAGCCATGGTGAAAAACGTTCGACATACAGCCACTTCCCATTAAATGTCCACTTTCCGGGCTATTTGTATTGTGGGTATACCTAAGAATTGGCTCTGCTATGAAAGGCCCGACTGAAACCACATCACCGTTTTGATAGTTCCATTATTGTGGTCACGCCATGTGGCCACAAAAAAAAAAAAAAAAAAAAAAAAAACGGTGAATTTTTAAGATGATTGATAAAGGTTACAAAGTCTTTTTAGTTCAAACAAATATAAATCTTATTAATGTTTTCATATTTTTAAGACTTTCGAAAATTGCAAGTCCTTTTTTTAGAATAATAAATTGAATGCCTTTTAAGACTTTTCAAGGATCCGCGGAGGGCAGCACGGTTAGCGCTTGTGCGGCACAGTTCATGTCATGGGAAACTGTCGTGGGTTCATATCCAGCTCCAGACTTCCTGTGCGGAGTTTGTATGTTCTCCCCGTGCTTGCGTGGGTTTCCTCCGGTCACTCCGGTTTCCTCCCACGTTCCAAAAACATGCATTTCAGGTGGATTGGCCGGTCCAAATTGTCCCTAGGTGTGAATGAGCGAATGAGTTGTCTGTCCCTGTGTGCCCTGCGATTGGCTGGCAACCAGTTCAGGGTGTCCCCTGCCCACTGCCCGGAGATGGCTGGGATGGGCTCCAGCCCCCCCGCGACCCTAATGAGGATAAGCGGTACGGCTAATGAGATGAGATGAGAAGGATCCGCGGTAAAATGTTTTTGTGCATTTGAAATTCGGGTTCTAAAGAATCACATAGGGTGTAAAACATCGAAATAAAATCGTGTCACATTTGTGTGGTGAACTGTATTTTAGCATGATGTTTATATTTTTTGCACTATGATGACTATTTTTGCACCAAATGCATATTGCACAAACCCTTACGATTCCAAACTGTATGTAACATCCTACATGCCGACATTTCTTGTGTAAATATTGTGTAAATTATAACGGCAGTAGCTCAGGAGGTAGAGCGCTCGTCTTGGGATCAAGGGATCCCAGTTCAAATCCCGTCTTGTCCGCGTTACATGTCGAAGTGTCCTTGGGTAAGACACTAAACCCCTAATACCCCCAATAAGCAGATTAGCGTCTTACATGGCTGCAATACAAGGCTGCAATTGGGAAATGTAAAGCGCTTTGGGAAGTCATTGACTTGAAAAGCGCTATATAAATGCAGATCATAACTATAACCTCATCCTCCTTGTTTTATAACCTTATCTTCTCTGTTCCTTTATCTTCTTTTTTTTTTTTTACCTCACTGTGAATGTGTGAAACTGGGGTGTCATGCCCAATTTCGTTGTCACAATATGTTAACCCATTTTGTAACAATGACAATAAAGGTATATTCTATTCTATTTTATTCTATTAATAATTTTCTTCCAACTCAGTTTTAGATGTTATTTGAACCGAGCAAGGTATTCAAGTGAAAAGTATGGTGACAGCGAATGCAAAGGGGAAAGCGATGAAGGTCTGGCGTATCGGCCTTAGTGGGGATCTTGGCCCTCCCTAAAACAAGAACCCTTCATCCACCACTAGGTTCACTGCCCCTTTGACCGTCTTCTTTTCTTTATTGTGGAAGTGTAAGAACTGACTCAGTACCATCCTCAAGGAGGCCATCGGCTTTCCCATCAAGGGATGGGAGTTTGACTATCCGATGAGCCAGACCTCCGTTCCTTTACTTGTTGCATTCGCAGTCACCATCATTCTTATTTTGGAAATACTCCCTATATAAAAGTAACTCCCAAGTGAGCATGAAGTGCATCCCGTATGGGAAACTCAGTTTGACTGCACCTTTCATGGAGCTCCTTAAGACAGGAAACGCTCTGTGCAGTGAGGTTGCGTCGCTGCTCTCGTTTGTTTGCATCTAACTGAGCAGACACCATCGCCTCCAGCTTCTCCTGCAGACTCTCCACGTGCGTCTGAAGCCCGTGTATGGACTCGGTCAGACTAGAAAGAGGGAATACAAAAATAAGCCTGAATTTCTTTATTATTTCGATTCATTGGGATTATTTTGTTCATAATTATATTTACAAGACACTGTCTATACCGAGGGACACAGAACTTTTTGAAACTGGGAATTATTTTTGGTTACAGATTAGCACTAAGGTCAAGCATTTTCACACTCATTTCTAAAATAAAAACATATTGTTATTTAATTACAAGGTTGCAATTAAAATTAGGATCAAAATCGTCTCAGAAAACCACTAAAACATAAGGCACTGAGTGATTTTTGTTTATGCAAATTAATTGTAAAATGAATTGTTCATTTATTTGAAGACAGTGATCATGTCAATGATTTCTCAAGACAGTTAGAAATCCAATTGCATAGAAAATCGCAATGATCCATCACTGGTAAGCTATTTTCAGTACCAGTACACGGGCAAGGTGTTCTGCGGGCACCAAGATGGTTGGTATATATCAGGGGTGTCAAACTGAATTATACAGAGGGCTAGAACTCAAACCACACCTTTGGTCGCGGGCCGAACAGGATAATTATTGATTTAATAAACTTTCCTTTTTTTAAAAAAAAAAAAAATAAATATCAATTTAAAACAGTCAGGAATATTATTCCAGAATAAACAAACTTGAACATTAAATGAATTAAAAATTGTTGCTCTCCATAAAAATATCTCAAAACATCTGTCAAAACTTTAAAAATGAAAATATGAAAAAACGGAAAATATAAATAAAATTTGTGCTTTTCACTTTGGGAATTTGCTTTAGTGAAAAACATCTTCATATTCTTCTTTAACTCTTCAACATTCTGTATCTTTTCTCTGGATTCAAGGTTTTTCAGCTTTGTCTTGTAGTGCCGTTTTACATGAAATTCCTTAATTACGGCCACAAAATCTCCACAAATAAGACACACGGGTTTACCGGCAATGTCAGTAAACATAATTTTCTCGGCCAATGTGATTTTTAGTATCCGAGTATCATTTGAAAGTTATCAGGGTTTCATAGACCCGGGCCATTATAGTATATGTATATAAAAGGATTTTACGGGCCAGATATAATTGAACGCCGGGCCGGATGTGGCCCGCGGGCCGTGAGTTTGACACCTGTGGTATAGATGGATATTGGTATAGATGAGATAAATTTGAGGATCAGGTTAATACTGTACAATTCGGACTATAAACCGCAACACTTTTCCCAGGCTTTCAACCCTGAAGCTTATGCAATGATGCGGCTAATTTATGCATTTTTTTAATGGCCGCCAGGGGCGCCCGAGCAGTAAGAGACACATGGAATAAATGTGTCAAAGTTTAACGCTTTGTGCATGAATAAAACGAGCATGAACAGACCCCTATCATGCAGAAGAGGAACACTACCATATTGGGAATCATTTTACGAGTCTTTTCAAAGAAGTTGAAGACAGCCAGGGGACGTAATAGTGAGTTACGCCGGCTTTATAGTTTTCGGATATCTTGTTTCAGATTGATAGTGAGGTTTTTCTGATGGCTATATTTTAAAATGATAATCATATATTGAATCCTGAGAATTTAGGCTTTCCGATCATATACGGCATGACATATTTCAGTGACTAGTGACATCATATGGACACATATTTGTTTATCAAAAGTCTGGCGACCCACAGGTAGCGTATATTATTAAAACTTTTTCTTTGTAAATATTTAATGTTTCAAAGTCGGCACATGTGGTTTATAGTCAGGTGCGACTTATCTATGTACAAAAGGTTTTTTTTCCTTTAAAAATGTACTCGGTGCAGCTTATAATCAGGTGCGCCTTATAGTCCGAATTTTACAGTATTTGGATGGTTGATCAAATTGAAGATTCGGTTAGTACTTGGATAGTATATACAATTGAAGATTTTGTCAATACTTGGATGGTAGATTAAATTGATGACTCTGTTAGTACTGGGAATGGTAGATAAAATTGAAGACTCGGTTAGTACTGGGGATGGTAGATCAAATTGAAGACTAAGTTAGTACTGGGGATGGTAGATAAAATTGAAGACGAGGTTAGCACTGGGGATGGTAGATCAAATTGAAGTCTAAGTTAGTACTGGAGATGGTAGATCAAATTGAAGACTAGGTTAGTACTGGAGATGGTAGATCAAATTGAAGACTAGGTAAGTATTGGAGATGGTAAATAAAATTGAAGATTAGGTTAGAAATGGAAAGAAAATTGAAAGCAAGGCAAGTCAAAGGTTGAACTTGATACAAGTATCCCAATTAGAAATTGCAGGCCTAAACGCAAAATTATTTTTTTATGCTATCCCAAATAATTTTCCAACCTTTTATTTGACTGGCGAGCTATTTTTAGAATTGTCCTGGAAGCTACTCAAATGTTCTTTGAAGGTTACAAGTCGGTGACCCCGTTTTACACAATATTTGTAATTTGGTGAGTTGCGTCCGGACCTGTTGATCTTGTTCTGAGCCAAGCGGTCGTCGTGAATTAATTTCTTGTTGTCCCGCTCCAGATCCCGCGTGGACGAGTCGAGCTGCTCGTAAACTTTGGCGTGCTGCTCGTTGGTGTGACGCAGCAGCTCCACCTGCCTGGCTAAATACTGGTAATGAAACAGGATTTATATGGTTCAGTTCTGTTTAGCTGCTGCCTCTTGCCCACCATCATCCAGTGGAGCATCTTCTATCTTGAATTTAAATCAAATCAGATGAATTTAAACAGCTATTAATCATAAATAGTCTCAAAGGGCTATAGTTATGGCTTCCAGAACAAACCCCAAAGAGTATAACATATCAATAACAATTAAACAGCAACTTTCTCTAAGGCTTATGCTGCACATAAAAAGAACTCCAAATACCTGTTTGACACGGTAGCGGCTCACGGGACAGCAGATTATTTCAGATGGTCCTACCCATTATGCTCATGACTTTATGGTCTTCTTCAATAAGAAGATTCAACGCATCCAGGAAGCTTTTTTAAATGTTACTAAATGTTTTTAGTACAAACAAATATAAATCTTGCTAATGTGTAAACATTTTTAGGGGTTTCGAAAATGAGATTTAAGACATTTCAATGCTAATGAAGGCCTTATTTTTAGAATAACGAATTCAATGCCTTTTAAGACAAAGGATCCGTGGGAACCCTGTGTAAGGCGGCCGCAGCAGAGGGCACCCGCGCCCTAGCATGCAGTGCACACTATGTGTTAAATACGAGACTGCACTGCTCCTTTTACCACGGCGCCCTGAGGTCGTGAAAATAGGGTATTTGAGGCACAATGTTAACATACAATATTCAAACACTGAAAGTGGAGCAAGTTTAACAGACAGAAAGTACCGTACTTAGATTACTAATGTGAGGCAACCTGGTGGGTTCAATTGTAACATTAGTGAACTTGAGTGCATTTGTCCAAGTGGTTTTTGTCAGTGGGCAAAAATGAAACACGTAATAATTAGTTAGACAAAAGTACATGTTCAGGAATGTCTTAAGTCAGCTTAAATGCAGAATTAACTAGATGAACGTTCCGCAATTTGTACACAGCTCACCGACTCGAAACAAAAGACTTAACTTGAGCCTCTATTCTATTTACAGAGACGCCTTGCTTACGCAAAAACATTTCTCATGCAACCTCATTCCTGAAATCACATGTTGTTATAATGCCGAACCGAAGTAGGGAAAAGAAACATCCCAACACATCTGCTGACTTGCTCACCCAGTTTCTTATTCCATGAATTTGTGTATGTGTTTGTGTCACCTCAATTTCCAGCAGCTGTTCTTGGTTGGTTGAGTACATCTGCTGCAGTGCCTGTTCCAGCTCGCGGTTTCGGTCCAGGAGGGTTTTTCCGAGCCTGGCGGCCAAATGGAGATCTGTCGCCAAACACGGGAAGACACCCTCGAACACGTCAACACTCAGGACACAAACAACTACAGACCGAAAATGTACACAGGCTTCCTTCCTGTTCCCAAAAGCCGTTGAAACAGAGGTATGTTAGGCATATGAGGGCCCTTCCTTTGCTGCTATAGATGCTTTTTGAAACCCTCAACTGGTTTAGGGGAATTATTTGATCGCTTCTGATAAATCTCCATGAGCCCCTTGATTATGAAAATGAATACACTTAATATATACGACATTCAACAAGTGCCCTTTAAGTCCAAAATGAAGAGCCTGCAGCTGGTACAAAATGCTGCAGGGAGGCTTTTCACTAAGACAAGGAACTTGATCACAATACCCTGATTTTAGCTAACCTGCATTGGCTCCATGTTAGCTTAAGATTTGATTTTAAGGTTCTGTTGGTATTGTACAAAATCATGCATGGACTTGCTCCCTCATATCTTTCAGATATAATTTCCCCCTATGTTCCGGGCTGAAGCCTTCCCTCTCAAAATGCTGGTCTACTAGTGATCCCAACAGCCAAGAAGAGATCCGCAGGTTCAAGAGCGTTCTCCATTCGGGCCCCGGTGCTGTGGAATGCTCTTCCCCTGAGATTCAATCTGCAACCCCAGTGGAACTGTTGAAATCTAGGCTTAAAACACACTTCTATTTGATAGCTTATGTATGACCCGTATTTGTATATTTTATACATGTTATTGCAACGTCCATTGCAGCACGGTCATCTGGAAGGGAGATTACCTCAAGTGCAGTCCCTTCTCAAGGTTTCTTCATTTTTCTCATGCTGAGGTATTTGAGTTGTTCCTTGCCCTTATGTAGGTTTTAGATCAGGGGATGGTGTAATTATAATCTGTGGTTTTCAATAATCTGTGGTCTGTGCAGCCCTTTGAGACTCCTTGTGATTGAGGGCCATACAAATAAACATGACTTGACCATATCTTGGTGTTGACATTTAATTTTTTCTTCCCTCATCTCTTCCCAAAAGCAAAGTCACAATCAGTTCAAAAATCCACGAAATCACAATAGAAATGAAAGTAAGTGGATACAAAAAGGCTGTCGTCCTAAGAATAAAATAATAAGGCAAGAAAAAAAAGATGGCCACAAAAACGATCAGCAGCCAGCTCTTTATTGACTTTTTAATTCACAACATTGCCTACATGTATTCCTGGATCAAAAATGGTAATTGCAGTTTGGTAACCACTCCATGATTAGAATTATGTGTACAAAGAATGCTTAATTGTGCGATAATGGAAACGATCGGCAAGGAATCAAGGTCCTACTATATATAAAGAATTTTTCATATATTTTTCATTTCTCTTTTCATTTTATTTTAACCGTTGTGTGCGAGTTACCGAATGTTAGGTGTTAAAACTGTTTTCATTTTCTTCCTGGACTTTGAATGTTTTTATATAGCACTTTGAGTTGCAGTTCATCCGAATGTGCTCAACAAATCAATGTTGATTTGATAAATAACTACCTTGATTTGACAGTACTTATTTAATTTATCCAAAATATGATTACCATATTAATCCCGAAATACCTATGATATTAAAATGATAAAATAAATGAAACAACAAGTAATGTCTCCATAGTAAACACTCGGTGGTTAGTTGGAGATTTTAAGTCCTACTTTCTTGCATACTACTCAAGATACAAAGGAGTCAGTTTATCTGTACTGTACACTGATTAGGTCACCTACATGCTCAACTAATGCAATATATTAAATCCTCCTAAGGGAGGATTAGAATGTTCAGAATGTGCATCGATATCAATGTAGAAATAATCACCTCTTAAAAGTAGGCACAATATCATTTTATACAAGGGTTTTTATAAAAATACTGGAACGTAAACCAGAGTTTCTCAACTGGTGGGTTGAGATGCAAAAGGTGGCCGTGAAGCCCCATTTAGTGTGTCATGGGCCTTTGCCTTGGCAAAATAATGCCAAGAAAGAGAAACAGAGGGTCAATTATACTCCTTAACAATAGATGGTGGTGATGCTCTGTTTGATCTTTTCTTCTGGTTCAGTCAATGAGAGGATCCACATCTAATTTTAGTGTGATTATGTTGGTTTTATTTCACTTTCCTGCCCATAATAACAAGTCCCATGAAAGTTAGTGATTAGGGGAAAGAAAAGTGGTAAACAGTGACAACAACAATTGAGTCGAAGAAAAAAACTACAGTATTACGAAATACGAAAATGGTGTGCGAGTGTCGGCCATTGAAATGCTGCTGGAAAGAACAGTAAAAGGTTAGAAAATATTATATTTTTTGCTTTTTTACTACTATATTCGTCTTAATGAACGAATAATTATCAACATTTAGGTACACGCTTCATTAATATTTTAAAATGATTTAAGTATGTGTGTTTAAAGCACTTTTAGGGGTTTGCTTGTACGCGATGTAGGCTTATATGCGATAATATACGTTGCACTACATCAAGTAGATTAGGTTTTGCTGGTCATTTTGTTTTTAGGGAAATAAGGTAAATATAGTTTACTATGCCTGGTTTAAACCGCACAATCCTTTCATTTGAGAAGTGGAAATTGTTTCTTGATTTGGTTTGAAGCTTGTTATTAAGGTGTAATGGGTCCTGATGTGAGACCAGTTAAGAACCAGTGATGTAAACAACTCTTAAATGATGCATCACGAACTGTATCCGAACAAACCAAAGACAGATGTTATTAAATAAACTTAAATCTTACATTAAAAAAATGCAACTACGTGCAAATTCAATTTTGCAGGTGCAACACCCCAATATGCTATACAGACGAGCATTAAAACTGTAAAGTTCATGACTATCAGTGAAGCACAATGCGATTCCTCAGTAAAAATATGCAGTTCCGACCTTCATTCTTCACTCTTGTGCTCAAATTTGGATACATAACTGTACTTTGAAAGGAAACGTAGCTAGAGTTTAAAAAGTTAAAGGTAAACTGAGAGGACAAGGATGCAACAGAGCTCACCGTGCTCGAGGTTCTGTTGAGGGCACCACCCGTCACCATTTTTGTCAAAATCGTCCTCCAGAATCCCTTCAGTTAGCATTCTTACGACCGAATGAGGCAGCAGCTGATAAGTTAGAAGAGAAAATCTCCCTCAGCTGTCACTGAGCTCTAAGTTGTTCCGAAGTTGTCAGTTTCTCTTTACTCCCCGCCCTGCTGCCAAGCTTCCACATCCGCTTCATGTGTTGACTGCAGCCACGTGGCATGTCGTTAATACCTATTGCCAAAAGGTGGCGCTCAATTCCCCAAAATAATGAAAAAATATAGAAGATTGAGTGAGATAGTATTACAACAATTACGCATTCAGACCCATATTTCCAAAAGTGATATTTTCATTGAGTTCAAGCTGAGTGTTTTTATGCATTTATTTATTAATTTGGTAATGGAGTTTGGAAGAATATGTGATGGGCGTAAGTTATGTGCAGGGTTGGGTAGGGTTACTTTAACTTGATTACTTTCAATTACTTTTGGATTACTCCAATACCAATTATGCTAATAAAAGACCAAATAATCTAAATATAAATAAAATTACTAAATTTTGTGCAGGCTTGGGGAGTAACGGAATACATGGAACGGCAAAAATGATGTTGGCAAGCTGTTTTGATTTATTTTCATTTTGTTTCTGTCACATTTTATGTTAGTTTTGCCGGAGATCAAAGAGATCAAAGCCAGGAGAGAAAGCTTACCACGTGTTGTGAGCTTTCTCTATGGGCGGCAGTAGCTCAGGAGGTAGAGCGCTCGTCTTGGGATCAAGGGATCCCAGTTCAAATCCCGGCTCGTCTGTGTTACATGTCGAAGTGTCCTTGGGTAAGACACTGAACACATAATACCCCCAATAAGCAGGTTAGCGCCTTACATGGCTGCAAGGCCGCTATTGTGAAATGTGGAACACATTGTAAAGCGCTTTGGGAAGTCATTGACTTGAAAAGCGCTATATAAATGCAGAACCTTTTTATTTCATTGTGAGTCATCATTTTATTCATGTTTCGTTTCTTTTGTCTTTTATTAGCATATTTGGTATTGGAGTAATCCAAAAATAATTGAAAGTGATCCCGTTAAAGTAACCCTACCCAACCCTGGTGATAGGCGTAAGTTATGTGTGAATGTTGGGAAGAGTAAGGTGATGAAATGTTGACGTGATGGAGTGGGCATGGCGTTAGAAATAAGGTTGCATGGGCAGGTGCTGGAAGAAGTTGAAAGCTTTAGGTTAGGTAAGGGTTAGGGTGCTCTGAGGAGAGTGATGAGCAACAAGAATATGAGTGTGGACTGTATGAGAGTGTGATTGTGCCGACTGTGTTGTATAGTGCAGAGACTTGGAGCCTGAATGCAGATTTGAGAAGGAAATTAAATGTTTTTTAGATGAAGTGTTGCTCTTGAGTATGTTAGAAGTGACAATATGGGATAGATTGAGAAATGAAATTGTGAGACACTGAACTGAAGTAGTAGTGGAACTGAGCAAGCGTGTGGATAAGAGAATACTCAGTTGGTTTGAACACATGGAGAGGATGGATGAAGAGCGAATGTTGAAGAGGATCTACAGAGCAGAAGTCAGTGGAAGGAGACTAAGAGGAAGGGCTCGATTGACGTGGAAGGATGGTGTTATGAGTGCACTGCAGGAAAGAGGTCTAAATCTAGTGGAAGCTAGAGCTCTTGTTGGTGATAGGAATGAGCTTAAATATGATGAAAAAGCTAGATGAAAACTAAAACAGTAACACAAAACTAAAACGTGAACAACGCAGCGTCCGAAATACTCCACTGCCTTGAAATGCTTCAGTCACGTTGATTCCTACCATTTATTATTAAAATAAGTTATTAATTGATACTAATTTTAATAATACTGAGTTTTTTATCTTCTTGGTAATGAAAAAGCTTGTGTTTGAGAACACGGAGGTCGATTGTTTATTTACTATTTTAATATTAACGACATATTCAAATGACAAAATTAATACTTGTATAACTAAAAGATATTTGTATGTGGTTGTTGGTGGAAAGGGAGATACAATATACCCTTTGAGTTCTCGGCTAAAATTTTACCTTCAGAGCTTTGGGGGTGCTGACCACCCAGATCATGGGTGGGCAAACAAAAATGGTGAAAATATCATGAAGATTTAGATTTGGTAATGTAGTACTGGTAAAATAATGTTTTTTTTTTGGGGGGTGCCATTTTGTCCCCATTGTCCCTTGATGTGTCTGCAACGAAAATACTACAAAATTACTACAGAACTAAAGATCAAATTTAGTGCTTGATTACAGGGTCTAGCATATTTGTATTCATTCGGATTACAAAAAAACTATAGAAATACTACAAAAATACTAAGACAGTAATATAAAAGAATACAAAGATACTAGTATGGAAATGGTTGGTGGTTGGTTGGTTGGTTGGTCGGTAGGTTGGTTGGTCAGTTGGTTGGTTGAATGTATCCCTCAACCACTAGGGTCGTAGGGGAACCATTTCCTGTGGTGTGTCTTGGGCAAGTACAGCCTGGTGAGGCCCATACCTCTCCAGGCTAGCCTATGTATGGAAATACTTCAAAATAAATCCACAGAAATACTATAAAAACACCACTACAGTAACACTATAATAAAAAAAAAAACTACTCCATAAATATTCTGACAGAAATACTTCTCCCAACATTTTACAACAAAAATACCATAAAAATACTACAGACATAGTACAATAATTTATTATGGAAATACCACAAAAATACTACTACAGAAAATACTTTAAAATAGAAGTACAGTTATACTATAAAAATACCACTGTAGAAATACTATAAAATAAAAGTACAGTAATACTATAAAAATACTACTGTAAAAATACTACGGAATGAAAGTACAGCAATATGTTTAAAAATACTACAGTAAAAATACTACGGAATAAAAGTACAGCAATATGTTTAAAAATACTATTGAAGAAATACGACAAAATAAAAGTACAATAGTTTTATAAAAAGCCAACTGTAGAAATACTAAAAAATAAAAGTACAGTAACACTCTAAAAGTACTACTTTAAAAATACTACAGAATAAAAGTACAGTAATACTTTAAAACTACTACTGTAGAAATACTATAAAATAAAAGTGCAATAATACCATAAAAATATTACGGTAGAAATACGACAAAATAAAAGTACAGTCCAGCTACAAAATTTTGCTGTAGAAATAGTAATGAATAAAAGTATACCAATTCAATAGATATTTACAGTAGGAATAAAAAAAGAAGTACTGAAAAGAAGAAAAAAAAGTTCATAACACTCAAAAGTATGAAAATTGTTAAAAATGACCCCAAAAAAGCGACAAATATATGTTTTAAAAAACAAACTTGAAACAAAATAGAACAAAACAACCGGCAGAAAACACCACCAAAACCAAATCTATTTTTCTTAAAGAGAGGGGCCCAAAAACTATCTAAAAATTTTAACAATGTGCTGAAAAGAATGAAACATAACTTAAAAGTGCTGAAAAGCACGGAAAAGTACAAAAGCTTGTGAAAAGTGTGAAAAATTACTAAAACTAAATTAAATGGTATGAAAAAGAAGTGAAATGTATGTAGAAGCACTGAACAGTAGTAAAATATACATATTACTCAAAGGTATGAAAAAAATTAAAAACGACTGAAAACTGACCAAAAAAAGCGATAAAAACACAACATATAAGAACAAAATATAACCAAAAAGCAAACCTAAAATAAAAACAAAAATTACCTTCATTACCTGAAACAACCCCAAACGACCGCAAAACAATGCAAAAGTGACCAAATCAACATTAAAAAACTCTTAAACTCTTAAAAAATAAAAAAGACAGGCCACAAACTATCATTGCTCGGCTGCAGTTGGCCCGCGGGACACTTTTTGTGACCCTTGGCTTCAAGTAACAAAAACCATCTGATTAGCCATTTGGTAGCCGAAAGAGTCGGCTCTTTTTAGTGCATTGAGCTGAAAAAGCCGGTTCTCTCAAAAGAGCCGGAATTCCCATTACTACACTTCATAAAACAACAACCGGAAGTAAAAGAAGGCGTTTGACCTATCACCATGCTAGCCAAATGTAAGCACCGCCTTCTTTACCAAACATCAAGAAACCAATGTTGCTTATTAATAAAGTCCACAAGCGTCACGTAACAACCATTAACGAACGCAAGTCATTGTATCGCTTACAACTGAAAAATGCCACTCGAAAGGTCCGTTTGAGCGATATTTACCAGTTTTGGAGACAGTGTTACCTGGCCGTGGAAGGTGCGCTGGGCAGCATGAAGTTGCCTCGGCTTTTGGGCAATATGGAAGTCAACCCGGTGGCTCTGACTTATGCCATGGCCACATTGGGATCTGCCATGATCAACAATATATTCAACTTTTACTATGTCAAACTCTTCATCAACAAATACCAGATATCCGAGGGAGCGTTTCAGAAATCACAGGTGAGACAAGTTTACTAAAAACACGTATTGTGTCAATGCTTGTTATGTATTTAGGAAAGCATGCACTTTATCAGCATGGTACCCCTATTATTGTCAATAGCGGAGGAATTGTACTGTAGTCAATGCTTAAAGCCCCAGTGCGTATTATTTAGCGAACCCTAGTGGTGAAAAATACGTAGTTCATTTAAATCAGGGGTGTCAAACTCATTTAAGCTGAGGGCCACATGCTAGAAAAAAAATCTCACGGGGGCCAGACCAGTATATTTAAGAGAAAGAGAGAGAGATAAAAACAGAGAAAGAACCAGGGAGACTCACGGAGAGAGAGTGAAAGAGAAATAGAGGGAGCACAATGGAGAAAGAGAGAAAGGGGAGAGAGGAAGAGACAGGAAAGTGGTACAAAGAGACAGAAAAAAGGAAGAGGTGAGAAAGATATGAAGAGAGAAAAAGAATGAGAGAAGTGAAAAGAAAGAGTCAAAGAGCGAGAGTCTGAGTGAGTGTGAAAAGAGACAAAAAGAACTAGAGTGAGAGAGTGCGAGAAAGGGAGAAATAGATGGTGAGAAAAAGAGAGACAAAAAAAACGGGGGGAAAGGAAAGAGAGGGTAAAAAAATGAAGATAAAGATAGTGTGATAAAGAGAGAAAGAAAGTGACAAAAACGAAAAGAGAGAATGATAGTAAATCAGCGAGGAATAAAGAGAGAGTGTGAGAGCGAACAAGGGAGACAGAGTAAGAGCGGGAGAGTAGGAAAGGGAGAAAGAAAGAATAAGAAAGCACAATAGAGAGAGAAAGAGAGAAAGGAAGTGACAGAGGAAAAACAGACGAAAAAAACTAAAGTGAGAAACAGAGGGATTAAGGGATAGAACAAGAGAAGTAAAAAGAGAGAAAAAGAAAGAGAGTGAAAAGGAAAGGGAAATGGAAAAAAGGAGAGAGAGAGAGAGAGCGCACTCCAGTTGCTTTGCGAGTTATGCCAGGCTTTGGCGAGATCAAGTGGACATATTTCATACTGCAGTTTTTTTCTCTTGTTTTGGGTGCACACATTAACTTGTGCGCCCGACCACCCAAGCTGTTGGAGACAGCCACTCCCACCCAACACACACACACACGCACACACAATCTGCCCTGTGATAGCAATCGCTGTGTCCTGTCTGCTGCAGAACACAGAACACAATGCATGATACCTTGACATCAATGACAATGAAGACAATTCAATTCAAGTAAAAATCACCTAAGCAGTGAACCAGCGATAACCGAAGCGTGAAGTAGTGATGTGTCTCTGTATTTGAACAACATCTAAATCTTTGCCTTTCCACAGGTCGTTTATATGTTGTGGAACACCATCAACGACCCTCTGTTCGGATACATGCAAGACAACTCTAAGTTGGCGTGCTGCTCTCAGCGCCGCCTGTCCATTCTGTACGGCGCCCCGCTTTATTCCTTGGCCTTCCTCATCGCTTGGTTCCCATGGAGGTCCTACGTCCCTGGAGACTGGCTTTGCGGCGTCCACTTGATTGTGTCGTTGTGCGCTTTCGACGGATTGCTCACGTTTGTGCTACTGGCTCAGTCCGCCCTGTTCGCCGAGATTTCAGGTCACCATCAGAACCGACTGAGACTCGTCAAGTATAACCAGGTAAACTGAGTGCAGTTGTAAAGACAAATGACAGTTTAGTCGATAGGTGCACCAACAAATCAACGTTCTCGCCAAATATAATTCTAACCAATTTAAATTGAATTGTCTTTAGTGTCATTGAAAATCCTTGTAAAGCATTGTATGCAACGAGATTAGACATAGCAATCTCATATGATATAAGACAGAAGTGTCAAACTCAATTACACAGAGTGCCAGAACTCCAACCACACCTTTGGTCACGGGCCGAACAGGATAAATATATATTGAATACACAAAACTGTACCTTTAAAAAAAAAAAAACATGAATAAATATGAATTTAAAACAGTCAGGAATATTATTCCAGAATCAACAAACTTAAACATTAAATGAATTAAAAATTGTTGCTCTCCATAAAAATATATCCTGTAAAAACCATACAAATTGAAAATATGGAAATATAAATAAAATTTGTGCTTTTCACTTTGGGAATTTTGCTTTGGTGAAAAACATCTTCATATTCTTCTTGAACTTTTCAACTTTCTGTATCCTTTATCTGGATTCAAGTTTTTCAGCTTACTCTGAAGTTTTGTCTTGTAGTGCCGTTTTAGATTAAATTCCTTAATTACGGCCACAAAAGCTCCACAAATGAGACACACGGGTTTACCGGCAATGTCAGTTAACATAATTTTCTCGGTCATTGTGGTTTTTAATATCGGAGTATAGTTTGAAAGTTATCAGCGTTTCATCCATTATAGTAGATGTATACAAAATTATTTTGCGGGCCGGATATAATTGTACGCCGGGCCGGATGTGGCCCGCGGGCCGTGAGTTTGACACCTGTGATATAAGACAATAAGCACATTGCAGTAACATTCCTCCGGCCAGACATGATCATAACGTCTGAGGCTTCAAAACATCCTGATTATGCTGGAACTTACAGTAGCATGGGAAGAGCACATGGAGGAAGCCAACAAAACATGTGAAGTACCAGGAACTGGTGGAGGAGTGCAGGAGCAGCAGCTGGAAGATCTACGAGCCAATAAAGCAGTGTTTAGTACGTCATCAGTGGAGTGGTTTGCCCTGTGGCCAAATTGATGAAGGTTTGGTGTGGGAGGCGGGTAACTTTTGATGTTCTGGAACACCAACGTTTCAAAGCATTTCATGCCCACAGGCCAAGTGCCTGTATTAATTGAGTCCGACCACTCATAACTTCTTTGAGATGAGGATTATGGTCGAGGTTTTAAGGCAGGGTGAGATTGTAGCTTCCGCCAGGCACAGTTTGGGTAAAGACCCCAGCCAGCTAGTCTGCGCAGTCCCTCAGCACCCTTCCTGGAACCCCATCCAGGCCAGGTGGGATTCACAGTTCTCGGTACGCGTTTCACTTCATGCTCCTTAAGTATTAGGAAAGTGTCAATTGAATGAGAAGTTTTTTCTCGACTTGGTGTTAAATTTGATTTCAGAAGGTATTATAAAATTCTTAAAAAGTCTTGAATTTAACTCACCTTGGGCTGTAGGAACCCTAGTAGAGTAGTCATGTGGAGAATCATTCTCCACAGGATGCGCAGCATTAAACATGGTCATTTTGATCGTAGGTTATTATAGCTAATATAGTTGTAGTATTAAAAAATATATATTCAGCCCTTTGAGACTTTTTGTGATAAAATGCTATACATATAAGCATGACTTGACTTGACCTCTACTGTGCTGCTTGTAAATGCAAAACAACCCAAGAATTCGGGTCAAATTTACCCATGAGAGCATCCGTCCAAATTTGCCCGACATTGGGTTAAAACCAACCCAAATTGGGTCAATGATTGTCTGAACCAACAGGATGACTAAATTGTGGGGGTTGGTCAAACAAACGATCCAGTTTTGGTTGTGTGGGTTGTCATCAAAATTTTATATCTGTTTTTGATTTAAGAAATTAAGTCAATTTTAGGGGGCATACACTTTGCATTTTCTTTTATTTTTTAAAGCATGTGTTTAAAATAGGATTGGGGGAGCTTGTTTTAGCAGGATCACATTTTTGGAGTCTTGTCTATTAAAATTACCCTTTTTTGAAAGGATAAAAAATAACCCAAATTGGATTGAATATTGTTTAAATAAAAAGGAGGACCCAATTTGGGGGATTGATTTAACAAAATGATACAGTTATTGGGTTTCCTTGTACCACACGACCTGTTTTGGGGGAATGTTATCAAGTTGATAATTAAAAGGGAATAACTAACGGTTGGAGGACACGATATTTTCGTTTTTCTTTTATTCTTTTTTAAAGTGAAAGGTCAAAATTTGGGGGACTTTTAGGATTAGTTAATTCTGGGGTGTTGTCCAATAAAATGAGTGGACCTTATTTACGAGTGTTAATTTGACACTGGTTAGTTTACTGTTTAGGTCAATTTGTCTAAATTTCGGTTATTTAATTTATTTTTTAAGTCATTTGGTATTGTCTCTTGTACTCAAAGCAATCCAGAGAATTGGGTTAATTTGACACACGCATTGGATCAGTCAACACTTGACCCCACCTGGGTAATTCCTGTCCCATTTGAATAGTACAACTACCTTTACAGTGTACATACATCCACGCTCCCAGTCCTGTACACAAACATATTCAATCTGACACGTGAATGTGAACACACCTTTCCGCAAACTTTAGCAGTGCACACATAGTGAAAATTTCTCATCTCTGTAAACTATGAACAGGCCGATGAGCAACAGTAGAACAGTAAATGAAACATATGTGCATTTTGTTTGGTACATTTAGTTGTCAACTGTTAAGTCTGTAACAAAAGAATTTAACGATTCTTAAAAGTTTGACAGTTGTCGTTTTTAATGTTTCAATAACTGATTTTTGTTCCTTGGACTGCTTGCCTTTAATTGTCAGGCACAGATTGTTATAACACTCATGCTCTCTTTAGAGGCAAATATACGCGTGTCATCAAAACCGTATTGGCTTGAATGTTACTTGAATCTTACCGAGGCGAGTCAGATTTTGTTTGGTTCAACTGTCCGACATGCTCTTTAAATGTTCGTGTGTCACCGAGCCACTGCCATGATACTGAAGGTCTGCTTTACAAACTTTCCAACCAGTATTTTTATTGGCCGTACCTCCGAAACTTCATAAGTTTTTGTTGCTCGTACTAAATGTTGACGCTGCCATTTCTGTATGTTTATGGTACTGGTCGAGACAGATGCTATTGAGCATGAGCGACTTTAAGCAGAGATTACATTCGTGTAGAGTGGACGTCATTGTCGACTATTTCTATTATGGATTTTTCTTGACAGCGCAGACTAATCGTTGTAGCCCTAACGGCCATCTTTTTTGTGGTTTTCCAGATGGCCTTGCTGCTGGGCTCGTCGAGCGTCCTCTTCTCTGGCGTATTATCCAAAAACATGGAGGACTTTGCAGCTTTCCAGGGGTTTGCCGTGATAATCGCCATCCTAAGCTGCGGCTGCATGCTCTACACTGGCTTCCACAGCCGAAGCCAGTTTGACGACAAAGTGTACGACAATGCGACTGATCCCGCCTCCAACAGTTCCAAGTCTTCCGCCCCGGCGGTGAAAACGCTGATCTGGCAAATCATCACGAATAGGGACTTCCGGCTCTTTGTGCTCATGAACTTTTTCCAGGTCTTCGCACTGGCATTTTTTAGTAATTTTACTCTGATATTTACTGATCACCTGATTCCCCCTGATGTCCTTCCGTCAATGGCTAGGAGCTTCATGTACGGAGCGGGATTCATATGTCCTCAGGTAAAGCTTGGAATTTGAGCACCGATTATTAATTTTGTTTTTGAGATCAAGATGTATAATATGATGCCGTCTCTAGCTGTTAGTGTTGAGCTGTGACCGACTTCTACACAGCCTTGGCTACTACCAAATCATTTTGTACACTTTTTATTTGGAGTTTTTGATGGGAGCTTTCATGCTGGTGCTCGGCGCTCAGCACTACCGTATCCTGGTACTGTTCATCACTCTGAGCATGTAAGAGAATCAACGGAAACATGTACCTCTTTTCACAACCCTTGATGATGGCTTTTAACTGTTTTGGTGCTTCTCAGGGTCATGGTGCAAGCTACTTTCAGTCTATTTGGCTTGCCTCTGGCGGATATTATTGATACCGACATGCAAAAGTACAAACGCAGGTGAGCACAGTGATTTCACAGCTCTCAGTGCTTTTTTTTGTCTTTATTTTGAAATCATTCTAGTATTTTTTAATGCTTAAAGAAGAACAACATTGTTATTGAGGGGAAGGTTTGTATCATCAAGCAGGGCCAAGTTCTGTCTGTCTGTCTGTCTGTTTATCCCTATACTACTTTAAAATGTTTGTTTTTTGGTGACTCATAGGCTCCCATGCGGCTCCGATTTTCCTGAAAATGTACACTGTTGTACTTTAGGTCTCCACAAGTGTCTATTGCTAGGTTTCGTTTGAAGCACCTCCGATAAATACCTACATAATCGAGACACGTGGCCAGGCATTGCCTGGCCCATCTGCTTATTAGTTCACAAAACGATCCTTTTTTTTGTCTGTTCACGTTTTGCGTCATTGTGATTTTTTTTAAATAGGTCAAGAACTTTCTTCAGTGCTTGTAATTAAAAAAATAAAATAAAACGTGTTCCAGAAAATAACCATATGCGCAAGCTTAGGCGTCTAATGGCGGTAAGCGCATACTCAAACTGGGACAAGCTGATGCTCGCGGTGAGCGGCCTCTAGTGGTAGCCTCTGGGAAGGCTCGTACTTAGATTTTGCTTCGTATGTCAAAATTCTTGTGTCTAGATAATAATAATAATAATAATAATTTCCTTTGTATTGTCATTCTTTGTAACAATGTACACAGAACGAAATGTCGATACACCTGACCCGTTGTAGCGAGTCGATGCACCAGCTCAGTAGCCTAGATGGTAGTGTGCCTGCTTTGAGACTGGGAGGTCGCTGGTTCGCGCCTCGGCCGAGACATACCTAATTGGTATAATGGCGGCGATATGCTCGTATATAAAAGTATTATTTTACACGGTTGTGGCAGCAATCCATTGTCCCTGGACAACTATTGCTGGGTGCGGGGGCTGGCAGAGTGCATATTAAAATTGGCGGGGGAGGTCAAATGCAGGTCATGATGTTTCAGTGTAGTGAAATATGACAACTGTCTCTTTATACGGTGTACTTGCAGCTCCCCAATCTCCTCCATGGTGTTTGGGACCAACGCTCTGTTCACTAAGCCTGCTCAGTCTCTGGCTCCAATGTTGGTGATTAACATCCTCAACCAGTTTGGCTATGAACACGTGAAGGATGCTGGAAAGGATGCGAATCCAAGGTCAATAGTGTGTCTAGCCCAGCTATGTCAAACATATGGCCTGCGGGCTGGACTTAGCCTGTTAAATGCTTTAATCCAGCCTGCTATAAATTTCTGAAAATGTTAAAAATAGAAGCCAGTCTTGACTCATTTATATTAAAAGATGTGAATTTTTTAAATAAATGCAAACCAAATGGTTTCTCTTGCTGTTAGAGTGCAGTAAATGATATACTCTCAGCTTTAATAGGCCCAGCCTAGTACTTTTATCTGTTTGGTCAAAGAATCCGCAACTCCAAAATTTGAAAGAGTCATGACATACCAAAAAACAGAAAAGCCAAATATGTCTGTAGCTGCAAAAAACAAAAAGCTTTTAGATATCTATTTTTTAATTAAAATAAATTGTGATTCATACATAAAAGTTAGTCATTCAATATTTAATAATTATTTTGATAAAAACCATCACACCAAAAATGCATCTATCTATTTGCCTTCCCCATCTTTTTCCATTTTTAAACATTTCGTAAAAATCCCTAGGGAGCCACTAGGGCAGCTCTAAAGAGCGACAGGTGGCTCTGGGGTCGCAGGTTGCTGATCCCTGGTCCAGTTTAATCTTAATGCCAATCCACTGCTAAAACCTTTATTTTGTATTTATTTTGTATGAATTTCAAACCAGTACGACAATTAAGGCAACAATTATATATTTTTTTTCATGGCTCCCACTTGAGTTGTTATATTGTGGTGAGATGGTTCAGGTGTAAAACAGCATTCGTTAGACTGTTAAAATCAGCCATTAGACCAATCAAACGTGAAAATGAACATGACATCTTTTTTTCTTCCACATTGTTTTTAAATAAATGTGTTCTGCTTAAATAAGATCCCTTGTCATCCGTGATTACAGTATTTAGGGTAGGCGACTAAAGTAGGCTGGATGATAAAGCATAATACTGAAAAACTAGAGTAAGCTAAACAAATGTAAGTTGACTTTCTTCTACTGGTTGCATGAGAACAGAAAACCTGGATCTGGCTCCAGAGCCAAACTCAGTTTGACATCCCTGGTCTAGTCCGTACATTTTACAGCAAATGCTTTATAAGAATGTTTGTATTTATTGCTGCTTGTTTTGTATTTCATACCGATGCATAGTGTTAGCTTTTGGGATATTTGACAGGAAATCCTACTGACTTTTTACTTACTGAATTTTCTAGCTCACCTTCTTTAACGTCTTTGTTTTGGCAGCATCTCGGAGAGCCTCAACAATGTCATGTTCTACTTAGTGTGTGTGGTGCCCATGTGTGTCGCTGCCATTCAAATCCTGGCCTGGAGGCCTTTTTCAATCCGGAACACTCATACTGTGGACAGCAAGTACACTGAAGTCTAGAAGCGACGCCGAAGAGGACGGCGGACCATTAAATGACGGTACCTCGTAAATGTGTTTATTTTATAGATCATCCGGATTTTAAAAGTGGGTTATTCGTGAAAGCGCTTTAAAAAGGGGTTATTCGTGAAAGCGCGTATTTTATTTCTTCTTGATATGTGTGACCGACTTGAGTAAGGAGATGAATATCTAAAAATGTTCCTTGGTTAAATGTTTAAACAACCGTTGAACCAGTTTAAGCACTGCGACACGGACAAACAATTGTGCCTTAGGCAGTTGAAACCTAAACAATACAGTCCATAATGTTCGTTCAAATGAGTAATCCTACGCTGAAATGTATTGTCAATTAATTTTTGCCAGACAATCATAAAGCATCTAGAGAAGTTGGCTCTGATGTGACAAAACTAAGATTAAAAAGGCCAGGCCATACTTTTAAGTCTGAAAACAACTTATTGACTTTTGTTTGAGTTTTCTCAAATCAATTAACATCGAACTTCAGAAAGAATAATATTTACATTACGGATCTGCATGGTAATTTTAGATTCATTCTCTTGCTCATTTTTCAGTTTGTTGAAGGTGGGTAATTCATTATTGGAGTAAATTCTCAACAGACTAGGTTGAAGGTATTTGGTACTCCAATTTTGTCCCACTGTACTATGGAAATTGTCACAGTTGACATGCCTATCTAGAACTAAAACCAGTCAATAGTGTACTTCAAATCATTCTTTTTTTGTTTAATGGAAAATCTTGAAAGCAAAAATCTTAATCCTTTTGTCTATAGAATTATGGCTAGTTGCAACAGGTTCTGGCGGGTGCTTATTGTTTTGGAATGCTTGCGTGTGTTTTTTTTTTTTTTTTGCTTGTGTGAAAAAATGCAGAGAGGAACGTTACGCGTAACATTTGCAGATTTGCATATTTTTACCTCCATTTTTTAAGTTGTGTTAATTTGTATATCCCTTAATCACAAGTCACAAAGTGCTGTACAGGCTACTAACTACATCACACATCCCATTACACCATCCCCTTTGATGCTCCAAAACCGGTGGTGTCAATTATCTAACTGGCGGGCTGTATCAAGCCCGCCAACTGATTTTAATCCAGCCTGCGAGAAAATGCTGAGAGAGCTTTAGAGAAAAATGAGCTGCATCACGTCAAACAATGACCTGCAGTTTTAATCATGTCCACTGAATGTCACCAAAGCCAAAAACCACTTTCAAAGAAATCCACCCACTGTAGCGCTATTTGCAGACTACTGTTTTATCAACAACAGGACATTAAGAAAGTAAAGGGTCATCCGTTGTTATTTTACCTAAAATAGAAATCACACTTTTTATGCCTATAAACTACTTGTCCCAGCCACGTGAGATCGTATTCTACCATGTGGCAGCTGATTTAAAATGAGTTTGACACTCCTGGTGTAATTATTGTCACATATCATGTTTAATATCATCTGTTGTTATTATGGGAAAAAACAAAAATGACATACAGACGCTCCCCTACTTACAACCATTCGACTTACGTAAAACGATAGATACGAACATTTTTTTCGGGATGTCAAAAAATATCCAGGCATTGCTGTAAGTTAAATTTTGTTTTGTGTGCACCTTTTTCGAGTACAGGACATTACTGTAGTGCTTCTTCCACCGCTACCAGGGTGTGGTGCTGTGAGAGGTCACCCACCATCCACCCCAATGAAGAAATCCGTTTCCTCTTCCTAGTTCGTGTGTAAACATTCTATACTGCGCGCTAAGAACTTTGACATTTATATTGTTAAATATCTCACGCGTTCATTCAATATGGTTGGTGTAAAGTGTAAAGAAAAGGCAAGCCGTTTCATTTGAAATGAACGTGGAATACGGAAGCTTGATGCTGTCGAGAAAATGGTTGGATCGCTTTATTTCGGCCACTCTCTACCACGGAGGAGGACCTCTCGAAGCCCATCTTCCAAAAGTATGTTAAACTTAACTTTATTTATCTTTATAGAGCATATTATTTTATGAAATGTTTATTTTTTATAGTACAAAACAATACAGGTTACTTATGCAAGCCTTAAACATACTTGTATAAACATTGAACATGCATTTAATACAAAGTATAGCACTGAAACAATTTACGAACAAATTAAACTCATGAACGATCGTCTGGATCCTATCTCGTTCATAAGTAGGGCTGCGTCTGTATACGAAAATATATCAGTACATGCCAGGCACTAGAGTCCCAAAGGCTAAGGACATCTTTAAATGTGTTGTTAAAGTATTGCTATAATCACCTTGGATTACAAGCAAATTGTCACTCAGTGGAACCCCATCAAGGGAAAACACGTAGAAATGCCTTGTTGCTTTTATTTTGCAACTTCCCGGTTAATGGAGGATGTTGAACAAACTAGGATTATGATCATAGGAATCAACAGTAGGAAAAAGGGAATTTATTTTATCCAGAATCCGAATCATCCAAATCCAAGAACTTTTTTTTCTTGCCCCACACTGTGTGCTTGTGTTTTGCCTAAACTTTACTGAATCACTTTCCTCTAATCGTCAAAACAATGCAACCATGAATTACTGTATTTTGAAATGGGAAATTATTGCACTTTTATACGGAATGTAAGAAAATATTATGTTTGTTTTCTTTGTCGTTGTCTGGGGTAATGACTGTTTCCAACTGTACCTTGTCCAGTTTTGTACTAGATAATCTAATGTGCCTTGTTGGACATGTATAATGATCAACGGACAGAATAACAAACTCAGGTTGGGTTTAGACTTTTATTAAAAAATAAGTTTCTTTTAGTCTTTTATGGTGTCTCCCTTCATTAACACTCATTCATGGTGATATTTGTACAATATGGTACACAAGTGAAAGGTTATAAAATAAACAGTTATCACGAGATTTCATATCCAATCTTCAGCTTCATAAATTGTATGTAATATTTAAACAAATTGTGGTGAGCTCGGGTTATTGGGCCCAGTGTAAGTGTAAATACACTAATAGTAAGTGATACTTTCGTACAAGTACCCAAGTGTTGTGACGTCTTCCAGGCCTTGAAATATAAACAAACTATCTTCCCATATGTAATAATAATAATAATAATAATAAGTTCCTTGTATTGTCATTCTGTGTAACAATGTACACAGAACGAAATGTCGATTGCACCTGACCCGTTGTAGCGAGCCGATGCAGCCGCAGCCAACAGAGGGCGCCGCCGACCACTTTTTAAGTCTTAGGAATGACTCGGCCGGGGCGCGATACATGTATAACTAAATTTATTGAACTATATGTCATCTAAACAAATGAACACCTAATAAAGCATGTAATACATAAATATATGGCATTAAATCAATTCATTCATTCATTAAAGGTGGAGTGCGCCGTGTGAGGCGTCCTTAAAAAGTGGAAAGTTAAATATTTTCTCTACTAAGTATGTATGAACATTGCCCGAATGGCACCCATCTGTTTTCATATTACTTTTAGCAAAGCTGTTCGGGGCAGTTCAAAGAATGGGGGCTGGTGGAAAATGTTGGAAAGTGACGTCATGCTCGTCCCCTCAGGTTTTTTTGTTTTTTTTCTATCTGTTGGTATTGCATGAAAGTGGTGAAAGTGAGAGAAGGCTTGCTTCAAGTAGAGTCCAAATGCCAACAGATGACAAGAGTTGATTTGAGTGTGTCTAAGAACTACATGTCCTTGCGTCCGCATCATGAGTGAGGTGACTGCAATGATGACACAAGCCAAGAGATGGTGGCAGAGAATAACAAAGTAACGGTGACTAACCATAGTTATGGGAAAGCTGAATTCGAAAAATTGATTGTCACCTGTGTTAAATCAAGGAATTACTTAGATTGAATCTGATGGACAAAGTGAAGTAGGCTACAAAATCTCAAGAACACAATTGACATGCCACGATCCAAAGAAACTCCAGAAGAAAATCGAAAAGTTATTGAAATCTGTAACTCTGGAAAAAGTCGCATAGCCATTTCTAAGGCTGTAGGGCTCACCGGACCACTGTCGGGGCCATTATTCACAAGAAAAAACTGTGGCAAACCTTCCAAAGAGTGGTTAACCAACTAAAATTACTCGAAGAGTGCGGCAACGGCTCATCTAGGAGGTTACAAGAGAACCTTGAAAAAAATCCAAGGAACTGCAGGCCTTGCTGGCCTCAGTTAAGGTATGTGTTTATGACTCCACTGTGTCAAACAAAAGTGTCAAACATGTGATTCTTGTTAACGTATGATATGGCAAAGAGCATATATTGTGCGCCAGTGCTAGACTACTTCTGAAGTAGGATGACAACTGGTTATCCGACAGAAAGAAACTGGCCAAAATGGCATACATGGGAGGGCTCCCAGGCATAAAAAAATCACTGCTGTCACAAAATAACAAAGAGTCTTCTCACATTTGCCAAAAAGAATCTTGATTATCCTCAAGACCTTTGGAGAAACATTCTGTAGACTGAGTTGTCCAAAAATGTACTATTTGGAAGGGGTGCAGCCCGATAACATCTAGCGTAAAAATGGTCTAGCATTTGACAAAAAGAACAAGATCCTTACTGTAAAGCATGGTGCCGCAGCGTAATGGTCTTTGGATGCTTTGCTGCCTCAGGACCAAGACAACTTGCTGTGGTTGACGGATAAAAATAATTCTGGTGTTTACCATAAGATCCCGAAGAAGAACATCCGGCCATCATTTTGTGCCATCAAACGTAAGCGCTCTTGGATCATGCAGAACAACGATCCAAAAACAAACCAGCAAGTCGGCTGCTGAATGGCTCAAAAAACAACAAAATGAAGTTTCTGGAGTGGCCAAGTCAAAGTCTGGATTTAAATCTAATTGAGATGCTGTTCTCTGACCTTGAGCGGGCAGGTAATGCTAGCAAACCCTCCAATATGGCTAATATAAGCAATTTCGCAAAGAAGAGTGGGTCAAAAATATCCCCAGTATTTTGAAAAACTCCTTACCAATTATCGTAAATATATAATGTCTTGTTGTTGCCAAAGGTTGCCCAAATACTGTAGCTTTTGGTATCAAGGACAATTACTTTTTCACATAGGGCCACATAGGCCTAGATTTTTTCCAGTCCTTCATAAATGGAAACAACAATTTAAAACCGCATTTTGTATTTATTTGGGTTATCTTTGTGTGATAATAAAATTGGATGATGATCTGAAACCTTTTGTGAGTGATAAATATGAAAAAAATCGCAGAAATCAGGAAGGGGCAAATAATTTTTTGCGGCACTGTTTTTAGATATTACATGTTTAATTTATGTGTTTATTCATTTATATGCCATATATTTGTTGGTATTAATTCATACATGCATTTCTACATGTGGCAAGATTGCTCCTCCATACATAAAAGCCTCATTCTTTCCTGTTCCATTTGAAACCTTCTTACACATTTTGATAGATGTCATCATCAGGTTTGTTGTTTAAATCAGCAGCTGTTACCTGCCAAAGAGATTTTTAAAATAGATAGAAAAAATAAACTGTGTGATTATAACTCACATAATTGACTAAAGAGCACATACCTTAACTGGTGCAGAATTTCTTTTTGATTTCTGTTTACTTTGCTTCACCTCCCTCCTGTGACGCATCTCTTGCAGCACGTCATGGAATATTCTTGATTTGTTGGTGTTTTTCTGTCAACCAAAGCAAATCAATGCAGATTACAGTGTCCATGTTATGTCTAGGGCTGGATCGGTGCTTGTTTACCTTAAAGGTTTGGTGCTTTGCAATTTTGATTATTTAGTTTTTTTTTTTTACCTTATTCTCCAAGTTTTTCGCACTTTTCTTACAAACAGTTATTCGTAAATGCTTAATTACTCTGTCAATAGAAACGTATGTAAATTATTTCTTGAATTAGCCCCCCACTCCCAACCCTTTTAAAATGTCAAGATGGATGGTTGAAGGGTTCTGAATCTAAGGATTCAAAGGAGCCTGCTACCAACCTATTGAGTAATGTGTATTGAATTATAGATAATTAAGGGACATAGATGTCAGTGTTTTCAACCATTGTGCCGGGGTGTGCCTTGAGACATTTCTAGTGTGGTGCAGGAAAGAGCCCAATTTATTTGTTTTTTTGTTTTGTTTTTAAGCATGCCGTAGTGAGGAACTGTAATATTCATCCATATTAATAAGTGGCAGCAGATTTCTCCTTTTTTTATACTTATATTCTGCTCCGTCCATCCATTATCTGCACCGCTTATCCTCAGTAGGGTCGCGGCTGTGCTGGAGCCCATCCCAGCAATCTTCAGGCAGTGGGCATGGGACACCCTGAACTGGTTGCCAGCCAGTCGCACACAAGGACAGACAATTCGCTCGCTCATTCACACCTAGGGACAATTTGGAAATTAACCTGACATGCATGTTTTTGGAATGTTTATTTTATATTTTACAAAAATAAAACCTAAGGTACAACCTAAATAAAAAAAAAAAAACCTAGCAGATAATTTTGCTGATTTTAAGTATTTTATTATTTTTCTAGAAAAACAAAATGACAGTAAAACTTAAAACCTGTTAAAAATATAGTAAAATCATAATTAAATTGATAACCTGTATTACTTCCTCAGCCACAATGACCAAAAAGATAAACATGGTTGTCAATCATGCTTAAAAGGTACAGAATTTTAAACTGTTTTACTTGTTGCTGCCATCTTCTGGCTTCTGTTGTCATTGCAGCCTCTGTCAAGCTCCTTATGTTGCACATGCAACTACATGCATTTTTTTGACATGCTCAAACAAACTTCTTTATTCATCTTTCTTGGGGTTTGGGTTGGCGTTTGGACTCTACTTGAAACAAATCTTTTTTTACTTTAATTTTTTTCATGCTACACTAACAAATATAAACCCAAAAAATGCAGGGATTAACATGACATCACTGTCCAGCACTCCCTACCGTACTCCCAACCCATTCGGCCTACGTAATGTGTTCCAGCCCAAACAGATTTGTTAAAAGTAAGATAAAAGCAGATAGAAACGGTAGAATAAAGCATAAAGACTCTTTCAACTCAGTTGGGCATTGTCAACCCATGATTAAACAAGAAGATTATCTAGTTTCAACTTTTTAATAGCACCTCAAACACCGCACCCCAACTTTAAAGACAAAAAAAAGAAGAAACTGATGCCTGAATTAATTTCAATGCTCCACTCTAAGAAAATGTTGCACCTTTTAAATTCAAGCGAAGCGATTTGGTGCATTATTAAAGCAAAATCAGGAAGCGAGATATACGATGAATGCTTGCCCTTGTAAACTATTGAATCATAAATACAGTTATGAAAGGCTATGACACAGCAAACAAGTCACACAAACAAAACATAATAAACAAGACAGGGGTTTAAGGCAAAAAAATCTGCATGTCATCCAATTAGACTAAAAATAACTATTATTGTTCCGACTGCGATGCTTTAAAATTTTCAGGTATCATATTGCCGAGTAAATAGATCAAATCACTGCGATTTGGTATCAGTATCGCTGCTTTTGTAATTGCTTCAATGACAGGATGTGCCGGTTCTTCTTCAATGGTTTACAGGAGGTTATTGTAATATAGTAAGCATTTATGTCTATCAATGCCTTTCCCTGCTCTGGGCACATTTTTGTAATTGCTTGCTGCGTACACTCTGTTGAAAACGCCAACAGTGCAACGAGGCACTGAGCAGGGTTTCTGTGTGCAACACTTAGCGTTAAAACTTTTCTTTGTCTTTAATTTTTTTTTTCTTTTCAATGTTCAACTTGGAAAAACAAGATGCTCGTCTTTATGTTCATTAACCCAGCTGTTAAATCACAGTGCAGTCGAGGCAAACAATACAACAACCAATTGTCATCATTAGGGGAGGGGCTGACTGACAAAGATTCCTTCTGACTGATACGTTGCACAAATTCACACCATGGCGATTGCGATCATTTATATAATGAGAAATCTTAAATTTATTTCAGATTGAATTTGTATCTATATTCTTAAAATATTTTTTAATAATACAAATTCATGAGAATCTGGTGGGACCAATTAAACCAGGGGTCGGGAACCTATGGCTCGCGAGCCATATATGGCTCTTTCTATGAGTATCTGTGGCCTAGAGACAAACTTGATTGCATGCAAAATTCCTCCATCTTGTTCAAAACTTGAGTTGTTTATCCTATTCAGGTACCCGCAAAGCCAAACCAAAGCTAAATAACATGAAATTACTTCGCAGTATATATAGGGCACGTTTTTCACTACAATTTACAGTCAAGGTGTCACACAAAAAAAGGGGGAAAAAAAACTCGTTTTGGCTGTACAACGCTAAAGAATCCTTTATATAAAAGTTCACTATATAATCTGTGTTCAGTGTTCAGATACCTTATGATGAATCCACAGAACTGTAAATACGCCAAAACACCGGAAGAGAACTTAGTCATTTGTTTGGGTGAGTGGGAGGGATGGGTGGAGCTATGCAAAAAGTGCAAGCACTCCCTCCCATCTCTCGCCCTACGCCGTCTGCGCCAAAAGTGAGCTCATCAGGCTCCCTATTTGCAGAATGTTGTGACGTTTTTACACAATAACTGCTTGCATCTGGTTTTGAAACCAATATGTATGAAAAAAAGGGTCAAAAGGAGTTTAACCGATCTTGAGTAATTGCAAGAAAGAGACAAGTTTAAAGTGGTATGTTTGTTGATTTTGGGACAGGGGCTCTGGCATTATTCTCTTTTCATATTTTTTATCAAATCATCAAAAATAAATGTGCTGAAGACTAAGCTTTTGTCTCGGGCGCGGGTTTAGCAATTTAGTAAATTTGTCTCATAATATATGGTGTGGCTCTTTCCCAAAATAAAATTAATATTTTTTGCTTTTATGGCTCTTTGAGTCAAAAAGGTTCCCGACCCCTGAATTAAACCCTTGTGGCCCGACAGAATGGTATGGTAACATTGGTATTACAAACAAAAATAACTAATTAAAAACATACTAGAACAGCCTATTATAGGAATAATGCGTAAGCAACGTGCTGTCAAATCATTTGAATAGATTTAATGGGCATTGTAAATGACGATAACTGTACAGTACTTGGGTGTAAATGCTACCGCCTTTGTCATAAGTAATATATCGCCAACCATACTTCCTGTTCTGTTTTTCCTTGGACCTTTACTCCATATTGCTTTTAAACGAATCCCCAAAATTACAAACAATGGAAAAAAACTGACCTTGTCACTTTTTTGTATCCGTTGGCAGTTGTATATATTAAAACCGTACTGGAATACATACACACAAGCTTGAAGTTAGAAACTGTCAACATTAAAAGCTCAAATTGCATAATTCACTGTACCTTCTTTTGAAAAATCAACGTCACGGTTGCCAAACTGTAGAGGCCCAAGACGACAAACGTTAACCATAAGAGAACGTGACCCAACATTAGTTGTGTCCTTTCTGCAAGCACAAGGAAACTTATTCTTACTGTATAATACTTCTGTATTCAAGGGGAAATCCAAACGTGGGGAAGATTCTCTCTAAAACTAGTTGAATCTGCCTTTTCATATCAAAAGATCATGACTGGAATTTGAAAATGTGAGTTGATAAAAAGTTGGGATACACGATAGCTGTTTTTCCTACCAATACAGATAACGTCCTGCTCCTCCAGACCAATAACGATATTAGATTTTTATTTATCCTATGTTAATACAACCCCTAGCAAAAAGTATTGAATTACCAGTCTTGGGCAAGCCCTCACTCAGACATTTTAATCTGTAGAAAAAACTCTGATCACAAACACGAAACAACTGTAAGGTCATTCCAAAGTACAACATATTGGCATTCAGAAACTCTAAAATAAATTAAGAAAAACATTGCAATGGTCAGTAAATGTTACTTTTATGCAGCAAGTGCAGGGAAATAAATAGTAAATAAATATATAATGTTTGTGATCTGATTTTCTTCTACAGAATAAAATGTCTGAGTGAGGACTTGCCCAAGACTGGTGATTCCATACTTTTTGCTAGGGGTTGTAAAAGCATAATGGCCTGGGGTTGCCGGGCATTCTACTTGGGCTTGGATTGTTGTGGCTTTGTTTTTTTGGAAAAGCACCAGGGAAGTGCCAAAGCCACATGCAGCTCCAAAACTGCTTGTACACAAAAGTAGATGTTTATCTATTTCCTTGGAATTTTTTGGGAGTGTCTTGACACAGTAGCCAAAAAGTTTGATTTTGGTCTCATTTGACCAGAGCACCTTCTTCCACATGTTTGGTGTGTCTTCCAGGTGGCTTGTGGCAAACATTAAACAACACTTTTTATGGATGTCTTTAGGAAACGGCTTTCTTCTCGCCACTCTTCCATAAAGGCCAGATTTGTGCAGTATACGACTGATTGTTGTCCTATGGACAGATTCTCCCACCTTAGCTGTAGATCTCTGCAGGTCATCCAGAGTGATCATGGGCCTTTTGGCTGCATCTCTGATCAGTTTTCTCCTCGTATGAGCTGAAACTTTAAGGGAGCAGCCTGATCTTGGTAGATTTGCAGTGGTCGTATACTCCTTCCATTTCAATATTATTGCTTGCACAGTGCTCCTTGGGATGTTTAAAGCTCGGGAAATCTTTTTGTATCCAAATCCAGCTTTAAACTTCTCCACAACAGTATCTCGAACCTGCCTGGTGTGTTCCTCGTTCTTCATGATGCTGAGACTATCACAGTGCAGGTGCATTTATACAGAGACTTGATTACACACAGGTCAATTCCATTTATCATCGTTAGTCATTGAGATCAACATTGAATCATTCAGAGAACCTCACTGAACTTCTGGACAGAGTTTGCAGCACGAAAAGTAAAGGGGCTGAATTATTTTGCACACCCACTTTTACGTTTTTTTTATTTTTTAAAAGAGTTTATAATATCCAATAAAGTGTGTTCCACATTGTGATTGTGTCCCACTTATTGTTGATGCTTCACAAGAAATTACAGTTTTATATATTTATGTTAGAAGTCTGTAATGTTGCAAAAGGTCACAAAGTTCAAGGGGGGCAACTAGTTTCGCAAGCCACTGTATTCCTTTAGTCAAAAAGCCTTCATCCATTCTTTCCATATGTCCAGACCATCTCAGAACATTTTCATCAACACTCTCTGCAAGCTCTCTCACCACACCGGTTCTTCTCCTTACTTCTTCATCCCTTACCTATCCAGTCATGAACTGATAGCTGATAAATAAATGTTTCTACTGGTTTTGTCTATCATGGGACTTTTTTGGTAGGCAACCCTCGCAGAAAAATGGTATTTCTGTAATGAAAAATAGCTGGATTATTCAATTGGTGACGTGACAACTTACCTTTGACAACGAGTGTCGTTCCCAGTCCGACGTGCTGAGCTCCGGCTGTTGATTCTCCTAAAGTCTTGGCAGCGCAATAATAAATCCCGCTGTCGTTGCTGTTCAGGGATCTAATTTGCAAGTCAGCCCCTTGTAAATTGTACTTGTGATGATCGTGACTCAGGTTAAGCGCACCGTGCGTCCTGCGTTCAAAAGTGAACCACTTGTAGCGAAACCTTTCGGGCGAACATTCGGAATGGACTCTGCACCGTATGATGATGTCTTGTCCCGGTGCTCGCCAAATGAGCCGACTCGGTTGTGTAAGGCAGCTCGGCGGTTGGAACATTCCTGATGGATTTGACACAAGCTTTAAAATGAAAGAAGTCTGTTGAGATGTCAAGCAAATGTGTAGCTACCTTTTGCTGGCCACCAAGTGATAGAAAGGAGTAAAAGCCAAAACAAAAGCACCATGTCTGTAGACTCAAACAAAACTGATCTAACGCTAACAAACAAATTGAAGCGATGGGTAAATTCCCCTTACTCAACACTGCTGTGTTCCTTCCTCTTTTCTCCTAGCCTGCATGCATTTGCATCATCACTGACATGATATGAACTCAACAGGGTCCATACCAGTGCTTGAAATCCTTACTAATGCTTGATTTGTAGTGTTGTATTTTCAAGGTTTGACTTTTAATTACAGGTGAAGTGCTTGAAAATTCTTGAAATTGTGTTGGGATTTTTTTATCCATAAAAATGTACCGTTTTGCCAAATTGTTCGAATCAGTTATCTGACTCCATTAACCATACACGACCTACATTCATCCAACAATTATGCGCGCTCGTTTTTTGAGAGAGAAAAAATGACCAGGCAGTCGGCTGTTCCACACGGGGGCGGATGTTTATTGTTCCTCACAAGAAGACCTAAGTGTACCCAATCGGAGACGACCACCCCCTCCGAGTTGCCCCGGATCATTTATACACTTCAACAAACAAAGCAAAGACATCCCATTGGCTATGTGTTATGTGTCACCTGTAGTTAACGTTAGCTTTCTCTTATTGGTCATCTCCCCGCTTGAGGGCGTGTCGGCTGGGATCCACAATCTTCGCATACCAGCGGCACCCCGAAGTCTGCCCTTCTGCGTCTGGCCTTCTGCGTCAGCACTCACGGGAATTCTGTTATCAGAAATACGTCTGATGCATTCCACACAGCCTAACCTTCTAATGTACCTTGAATAAAAACACAGTCAGTGAATATCTTTATTGCATTGAACTGCATACATGTACTTTGTAGTCAATCGTATAAAATCCTTTAATTGTCACCATGTTTTTTCATCAGTCTGACTCGATGGACCGCGTTAATTTGAAGAAAAAACCCCAGGACTGCTTAAAAATGAGGCCGGCACACCTGCTCTGGCGGCTTTGCTTTGCCATTTAATTTCTTCTTTCCTAGTAAAGTAGTCTAGCAACGGCGCACAATACATGCTCGCTAAAACACATCACTTGTGCCGTCAGAGAGGAGTGTCATTCTGATTTATTTTGCACATTCGCTGTGACATTATATACCGTTGATCACTCCGATTGTCAATTGACTCAACGAGACACTCTTGGAGTAATCCTAGTTGTTTGACCACTTTTGGGAAGGTTTGCCACTGTTCCCAGTTTTCTGTTGCGGATAATGGCCTTGACAGTGGTTCACTAAAGCCCACAGCCATAAAAATTGCTTTGTGACCTTTACCAGATGGATTGTTTTCAGTAACTTCTTCTCCAGTTTCTTCTGTAATTTTTGGGACCGTGACATTTCAATTGTGTTCTTGAGATTTCATAGCCTGCTTCATTTTGTCTATCAGATTCAAATTGAAGTACTTTCTTGATTCAACACAGGTTGTGTGGCCTGTGAAATTGAATTCAGCTTTCCCAAAACGGTGGCTAGTCACGGTTACTTTGTGATCTAACAAGGGAAGCAATTACTTTTTCACATAAGTTTTGATTTTGTTTTTGGTGCCTTAATAAATTTAACCAACATTTCACAATATCATTTTGTATTTTCTTGGTTCTCTGTGATATCAAAATCGTTTTGATCATCTGAGTGATAAATATGCAAAAAATACAGAATTCAGGAAGGGGGCAAATACTTTTCACGGCAGTATTTGTATTTGTAGAGATAGAACCCTATTTTGCTTTTGTAAATAAATGTGACGTAGCCAAGCTCCGTGGGCATAGTTGAGGCAGAACGGCAGAATTCATGTCAGTCTATTACAAGCGATTGACAGAAAAAGCTCATTGATATTAATGTCTCAAATAATCACAAAGTATATGCAAGCAGAAAAATAACAACTTCATTCTAGTGATCGAGGTCAACAGCAAAATTAATTATTTAACCGGTGCTACACCCATGTTGTGGTATCCACTTTGTGGAGCTTTTGTGTGGCACTTTTTCGCCTTGTATACAACGCCGGTCCAAATCGGGTAAGTAACAAGTAAAATATCTTTTTATGCCAGCAAGTTAAATGGTTTAGATTGGATGCATTCAAAATTATGCATGTTTACAGTAGCTTAGTTCACAAATAAGTTGAACTTTAGAAGAACTAAAGCGGACGGACAGACAGCTCTCACTAACTCGTTAGTGTCGAGGGCACGGCGGCGCAGTGGTTAGCACGTGTGCGGCACAGTTCTGAGGTCATGAGATCGAACCTCCTGTGTGGAGTTTGCATGTTCTCTCCATGCTTGCGTGGGTTTCCTCCGGGCACGCCGGTTTCCTCCCACATTCCAAAAACATGCATGTCAGGTTAATTGGCCCATCCAAATTGTCCCTAGGTGTGAATGAGCGAGTGGATGGTTGTCTGTCTCTGTGTGCCCTGGGACTGGCTGGCAACCACTTCCGGGTGTCCGTTGCCCACTGCCCGAAGATAGCTGGGATGGGCTCCAGCACCCCTGTGACCCTACTGAGGATAAGCGGTGCAGATAATGGATGGATAGATGGATGAATACTATAAAATCGTACTGATATTCCCGCTGTTTGGGGTCAATAATGCGCACGAATCCTGTGGTGATTCGGTGATGACGTAGCCTGGTAAGGAGTCCATTCAAAAATAATTACACAAACTAATCCAAATTATTTTTCCTGAAAATGAGAGTTTCACACAATTACTTATATTTCCAAATTGTAGATTTTTTTTGTTAATCCAAATCACCAAACATATTTTAAGTTTTAAATTCCATATTTGGCTCCCACCCTTGTGACATGTCACCCAGCCATTTCATAGGCGCGGCTTGGGTAGCCGTCAATCAAACTTTATACCCAATGGTAATCCGTCTATGTGTTATGTTTACGCCCCCTTCCACGTCGACCTGCAAACTCGCCATATTCTCAAACCGGAGAGAACCGCGCGGCTTCGTTGGCCAACCAAGTGAAAGCAGACAATTTGATCTCACTGGAGGTCTTAAAAGAAGATACAATAGTTTTTAGAGGATAAAATATATCAAAGTGATTGTTTGGGCCCTGTAGTTTGCAGCCATGAACGTGTTCCGCCTAACTGGAGACCTTTCCCACTTGGCAGCCATCATCATCCTGCTACTGAAGATATGGAAAAGCAGGTCGTGTGCAGGTCAGTTTAGGACACATAAGCGCCATCTGCTAAGTAACTAAAAAATACATAAAGAATATTTAAAGTTATAACATAGTCGGTTACTTCATTCGCTAGAAGCGTTGGATGCTAACATAGCGAGCGATCCCCATTCATGAGGGGGCTTTCACTTTAATTCTCGACGATCGCGACTAGATTATTAGATAATAATGAAAAGAATTGAAGGCAGGATTTAGTTGCATGATTGTTTTGGTGACATACGTTTTTATGTACTTAGTGTTGATTAATGCCAAACCTTCGAATCGATTGAGTTAACTTGTTGTTATACAATTTGGTAATGTGGGTCAACTTATTTTTTTAAAACAATTTTTACAGAGTAGCATACTTTAAAGCTCTACATTTGTGAATATTGCACGCGGTATAGCAAAGGAACGCTTACATTTAGCCTTTACTCGGCATGTGTTCTTGTGTTCGATATTCGATTATTTCGGTCTTGGGTCTGACGTGGCGTTTGGGAAAGCGCTACGGAAGTAGCGTGGATGCTAACATCTAACACGATTTTATGTTTTTAATGAAGGTAAGCTCAGTCGTAAATAACCAGCGGAGATATCTTTGCAGTTTTATCGCTTGAAAATTGCTAACTGCTAATACAAGTGAACTTTGTTTTTCCCTCTCTCGGTATTTGTGAGTACAGTGTTCAGGACACATATTGTTTCTGAGCTAACTGGCTTTTTAAATTGTCAGTTTGAGAAAATTAGGGGTGGGTGACTTAACTTTTTATTATTATCTTTTTTATTTTGTATATTTTTTGTGTGAACAACACACTGATCCAAATTCTAGCTCATTTTTCGGGTTTCAATGTGAATGATGAAATATCCAACTCTGTACAGGGATTTGCCGAATACAGTAACTGATCATTACAAGTGTAACTCTATTAGGTGATGCTGCTGTTTGAGTACATTAATGCCTCGTTTTTTGCGCGGATTGCGTTCTTAAAAGGTCCCTCGATAGTCAAACCCTGCGAAGAGGAAACTATTTTTTTATAATTTTTTAATTGCTCTTTTATATATTTAAGCCATAGAACAAACCCAACTTACAAGCTCAAGCGTTTATTTAACAAAACACTGTACTTTGTAAACATTTTTTATGACAAATGACATCCGTACAGTCAAGTTTAAAATATTTTCAGTGAACTTTCAAGCTCATCTGCTCATGAGTGAAAGGTCTCCTACTTGTTTTCAAAGGTATCTCTGGAAAGAGTCAAATTCTCTTTGCGATTGTGTTCACCACACGCTACTTGGACCTGCTCACTTCCTTCATTTCGCTCTACAACACGTGCATGAAGGTAAATTGCAAATAAAACCTCATCCTGTTTGCAAACAATGGGGTATTCCAGGAAGCTTTGATCGACTACTTCTGACATAAACAAGAAACAATGGAAAACATTTTGATGTGTTTTGTCTCTTGGGATGACATTGTCATTGTTAAACAATCTCCTGCAATCTGATCAAATAATGTGACTACTTGCCCTCGAGTAAAAGTTCTATTTCTGCCTTAAAAGGTGATCTACATCGGCTGTGCGTACGCAACCGTCTACCTGATCTACGCCAAGTTCCGGGCTACCTATGATGGAAATCACGACAGCTTCCGGGTGGAGTTCCTGCTGGTCCCTGTCGGGGGTTTGGCTGTCCTAATCAATCATGATTTTTCTCCACTTGAGGTGTGTTAAGTTATCATGAAAAATCCTATTTGTTTTCATTTTCTGCTTTTAATTTGATATTTTGACCACTCAGGATACCTTAATTGACACCTTAGAAATCTGTGGTGGGCCAAGTAGACCGAGACCTAGTCGATGTTGTACAGTGGTTCCTCTACACACGAGATAAATTTGTTCTCGGATCGACTTTGTATCTAGAATTTCCCGTATCTCGAACAAAGTTTCCCATAAGAAATGAATGAAAACCAATTAAATCCAAAACACATTCCCCTGATCCCTAAAACACATCCAAATAGTAACTTTGCGTAAAAATGTTGTAAAAAGGTATTGGTAATATAAAATGTGATTTTATTATGAGCATTTACCATGGAGGTTTAAGATCAGGTAACGGTGTAATTCTAATCTTTTGCAGTCCTTTGAGACATTTTTGTGATTAAGGGCTTTATAAATAAATGTGACTTGACTTGAAGGGAATCCGCGGCGTATGCGTGGTGGTGGAGGATTCAGGGAGAGCTGTGTGAGAAGGGGGATCGATGGATAAAAACAAGACACGTGCGCGGGTTCAGATCTGTATGGCGGGAAACGAACATGCTAACCGGGATTCTAGGGGTGAAGGGTTTCGGGTCCTCTGCCTTCTAGTGGTTGCGTCTAAAAATTCTCAGAACTTGGATTTTCTCTTGTATGTCAGGCAAGATTTTTGCTCAAAAGACATCTCATATTTATAAATTCTCATAACTAGGGTATTTCATATGTAGAGGGGCCAGTGTATTGTTTTTGATTAGTCAAGTAATGTTTATTTGTATAGCTGTGCAGACAACAAACTACTATTACACCATCCCCTGATTTAAAACATTCATGAAGGCGAGGAAAAAATTAACTCAGCATGAGGAGAATGAAAGAACCTTGAAATTAAGCACCTTTTAAACCGGATTTGAATTACAAACCAAAGTTCCTCACTTGGCTAATCCTATGAGAGAATGAACTTTTGATTATTTACCAACGAGTTATTCTATCCAAAGTTTGTGTGTCCCTCTGCACCTTTTTGTCAGCTCCTTGTCAAGTCATGTTTATTTGGATAGCCCTTTATCACTAGGAGTCACAAAGGGCTGCACAGACCACAGATTATTGCAGACTACAGACTATTATTACACCATCCCCCGATCAAAAACCTACACGTGGTCAAGGAAAAACTCAAAACTTCAACATGAGGAAACTGAAGAAACCTCGAGAAAACCCCGCACATGAAGTAATCCCCCTTTCAGGGTGACCAGGCTGCCACAGGTGTCGCAATAACAAATAAGACTGTACACAGATATTGTCAGCTTGTCAGACTTTGGCCAATGTTTACATGCTAAAACTACAGAGCTAACCAACTTACTCCAGTTGGGAACTTTTAATCCGTAAACACACACTGTGTGTGTGTCGCATTCAGTACATTTGTTCTTGAAGTCAATTAGCTGGCACTAAGATAGATGTGAGGAGAGTCTAATTTACTTTTATGGTATTTTTTTAACTCTTTCTTTTATATTCAAGAGGGACTTATTTATAGACTGCCTCACAATCATCATCATCCGCATTATCAGTTCCTACTCCATTTTTTTTTCATTATTCACTCTCCTGTCCACTGTAAGTTAAATGCCTCAAATATGTACTTTTTTTGGAAAAAAAGACATGTGTGTGGGCCCTTCAGTGCAGGAGCTACAAGCTAAATTTGATCATAACCAGCCTTTTTTACTCAAAGTACTAAAATAGAATGAACTTGCCTGTGTTTTAGCATTCCTATCTCTCAGGTTTTTTACTTTATCAGTTGCACTTTGTTGTCAGTAGGTTTTATCTTCATAAGTATTCAATTTTTGTTTGTTTTATAAGAATTTAATACAAATAAATACCGTAATTCAGCAGCTACAAGTATTCCTGTATATTTATCAATGTATATTGGGTTATTATTAGTAAGTACAAAAAAATGGCTTTTATTTTATTTTTGTACCGGATTTTCCGCACTATAAGGCGCAGTATATAAGCCCTTTTTTCAAATTTATGGCCAATTTGCGGTCTTTTGGTGCACCGTATCGTCTGGAATATATGATAATTTATTTTATCTTTTTGGTTTAAGTCCAAGAGTTTGGATGTTGTTTTCAGCCTAGCTTGTAAGTGACTCCCTTCTTCAAGAAGTCTTAGAAGTGTTTCTAGATATCTTTGAAAAACATGGGAGTGTGTCTAGACCAGGGTCGTGAACCTATGGCTCGCGTAAAATAAATTGCTCTTTTCATGAGTTCATATGGCTTAGAACATGTGCAATTTTTTTAATATATTGTTTCAACCCTTCACGAAGGGTTGGCTATACAGTATATGTATACATCGGTGTGTATATATACGACACAAATATAACTACAGTATACAGTCAATATGTCTCACCAAAAGACCCCGTTGTGGCTGTTAATTTTTATATAATCCTTTATATATAAGATCATTAAACAATCTATGTTCATTGTTGACACACTTTATGATGAAAAGCCACAGAACAAACTTCTATCCAAAACAGACATTTTACCCAGAATCTCTAGCAAAGCACCTACAGCAATTTAATTGGGTGAGTGGTAGGAATGAGCGTACTTATACACAGGGCCAGTGCACTTGTTCTCCTTTGCCCAGCCCCGTCTGCACTAGGGGTAAACACGTTGGTATCTTTGTTTGCAGTATTTTCTGATATTTTCACAAAAAACTTTGCATGCACCTTGTTTTAAAACTATTATCTAGGACATGACAAAATGAACCTCAACCCTCTTAAGTAACTGTGGTAGAGAGACTTAATTTTAAGTGGTATGTTTATATTGAATGGGATAAAGGATCTGGCATATTTACTATTTCATAGATTTGATCAAATCATCAAATTTCACAAAATGAAATAAAATGTCCTGAAGAATAAGCTTCTAGAGAGCAGGTTTGGCTGTTTTGATTAATTTTGTCTTAAAATCTATGTTGTGGCCATTTCGAAAAGAAAATTAAATATTTTGCTTTTATGGCTGTTTAGGTCAAAAAGGTTCCCGATCCCTGGTCTAGACTAAAGGAAGCTACTCAGCCCACACCAACATAGCTTCTCATGCCTGTGTTTCCAGATCCTGTGGACATTCTCAATCTACTTGGAGTCGGTGGCCATCCTGCCGCAGCTCTTCATGATCAGCAAGACTGGCGAGGCAGAGACTATCACCACCCACTACTTGTTCTGTCTGGGCCTCTACCGAGCGCTCTACCTCTTTAACTGGATCTGGCGCTTCTACTTCGAAGGATTCTTCGACATGATCGCCATCGTCGCCGGCGTGGTCCAAACCATCCTCTACTGCGACTTCTTTTACCTTTACGTCACCAAAGGTAGGTTCCCTGTGTTTTCGTTTTAGAGATCGACCAATATGGGTTTTTCGGGGCTGATACTGATTATTAGCATTAAGAGAAGGCCCATAACCGTTATTTGGAGCCGATATTCATTTGCTGCAAAAAAAAATTATTATGCAAAGAGATACAAAGAATATCTGTTATAAATTCAATAAAACTTGAATAGCTTCAAAACAAAGAATATGACTACTCTTTTTCTTAAACCGAAAACTACCAGTGCAGGAAATAAGATTAGCCTCTGTAGCAACTTGTATAGAGAAACAAAAACTCAAATAGCTCCCTGATCATTATCCTCAACCTACATTCCTTAAATGTAGGGGGTTATAATCTGGTGCCCCTTATATTTTGAAATTTACGATAATTGGTATTTGTATGAATTACCATATTTTCCGAACTATAAGGCACACCCAAATTGGCCGGAAATTTGAACATGCCCCTTATAATCCGCTGCTCAATACATTCGGACAAAAGTGGACATGCGCTACCATATTTTTGCATTTATTGATCATTCGTTACATTATATTGTTGCAATAGGGATTGAACTGGTTAGCAATGATAAGAGAAACCCAATTTTAACCACCAGGCCATGAGTGACATTGATGGTTGTTAACAATTGCACATTGGATGGAACAGGTAACCAACGTCCACAACAGCTCTAGTGATGCTGATGAAAAAAGTAAAAGGCATTAGGTCGTATTTTATTATCACATTTTTTTTGCTATGGTACCAAATTTTAGACGAATGAGAAACATGAGGGTGATTAAAATTTGGTGTCATTTTTTTCTCATCAAACCAAGCATTGTAAGTAAAATGATTTGAATATGTGCGGCCATATTTTTATATCAGGACGACCAAATTACTTCCCACAATGCCTTTCTCGTTACTCTGTTCAGAATCGTGTGCGCTTCATAAGGACTGTGCGAGTAGGCGATACGATACTGTATTTCAGTGGTCCCCAACCTTCCTGTACCATGCGCTGGTTTGATGTATGATAATATTCTCACGGAACTACCCAATAATAACGTCAACAATTTTGCACCGTGACTAAAAGTAGTGATGATGAGAAAAAAAAGCTAATGTTTTTTCATTTGTTGTCTAAATTTCTAGTGGTCTAATGGATAAGATGCAGTGCGATCCAGTTTCAATTCCTGTACATGTGCAGCACTAGCCCTTTATTGTAGTTTCAGTTCCACATGCCTTATAGTCCGGTTTACCTTATATATAAAGAATATATTAAATAACTATTTTATGGTGTGTGCCTTCTATTCTTGTGTACCTTTATAGTGCAGAAAATACAGTACTCATTTTTTTCCCCCCTGCATTCAGTATTGAAAGGCAAGAAGCTGAGCCTGCCGGCGTAGAGTTGCAGATTCGGCCCCCCGGCCCCAAAATAACATCACGGAATGCCGTCACCTTCCAGCGTACCACAAAGCTGACAGCAAAGAACGAAGGGAAAAATAACAAACTAAAGTCTTGTTGACACGCGATCGCCAACGGGCGGTCTACAGCAGCACGACCAACGCCGTCATTCCAAGTCCTCATCAGATTTTTCTGTTCAGCATTCTTGCCTTAAACTTCTTTTTCTTGGCTGTTCCAATAGGAGTAAGGCTTATTTTTTTGCCTCCACATGACCATCAATACACACATTTTTTCAACAGTCACAAAGAGGGTGAGTTTCATTAAGAAAATGCACAATTGTACAGTCTTATTCCCAAAAAAATATGTATCTGAGTGCCTCGTGATGAACAGCCATTTCTTACTTCCCACAGTGTTGTATTTTGTTTTTTTTAATTCTCTTTTTGTATGCATATTATTTTATCCGCAGGTATCGTCTGAGAATCTTTTTGATTCAGGCTGAAACGTACCAAGTTAGAATTTGAAAATATATTTTCGTTTTTTTTAAATCTTCACTATTGGTCATTTCACTCACGTGGGTGTGTTATTTTTACTAATTGAACAATCTGAGGAGCTGTAAAGTTGTTTTTTGAGGCTCTCCTATAAAGGTAGGGATTTGAGGTATAATGTTTTAGCCTGACTCAACATTTCTAATAAGTAAAGAATTAAACACTTTTTTTTCTGTGACAGTTAACATTTTCTTTTTAAGTTTCAGCCATTGTTCGTTTTCATTGTCAGTACTACATGCGGTTCTTCCAATATGATCAGAGTTCACTGTCAAATTGTTTCATCACTATGAACATACGAGTAAATACACAGAGTAGAAATGTTATCCAAGTTGGTTACTCCAAGGGTTTTCATGGTTTTGCTTTGTTTTTCTAGTTTGTACATTTTTTTTGCATGATATCACCTACATTAAAGATTTCATGAGAACCGCCAGTTTTTGGGAGTTTTTATAGAACCAAAACATATTCGATGATGGTTGATGGAGTCCTTTCCCGCCAGTGCCATCCAGGCATCACTTCCCGTGGTGTGTCTTGGGCAAGTCCAGCCGAACTGCGCCGTCCCTTTCGAGGCACATTTATTTTAGATACGAGTTTGCACCCCCTCATATAACAGTACCATTATCCTTGGTTAACAGTAGTGGAAGAGACCTCCTGATCTGTCTTAGATACAGCACCTTCATCATCTGGTCGTTGTTTTTCTGTGTAAAGCGCCCTCCTGCTCTTTAGAGAGGAGCAAGACCTCGGCAATGGTGGGCAGCTGCGTGTAAAAATAATGATACCCGTCACTGGGGAAAACTTTTTTTTTTTTTAATCAAATTTTAAGGATTACACCGTACAATACACATTGCATCACATATGGCTCTCATATACTTGTTAAAACTAAATTTGTGGCAATGTCGTTACATCCTTTCGTTCTGTGACATATTCAAGGCGGAAAGGTGCTTGGTCCGGTAAAGGACCTTGCGTTTCAGAAATTATAATAAACCAAATCGTCCCGTTTTTTATTTTTATACAAATGTAAATTCATAATATGAATAGGCGACGATGTGGGGGGGAAATTCGCATCTATTGTCACCACATTTGACTAAATCAAAGCTCAGTTAGGCCACATGAAATATTTACATAAAAATTGTATGCATATGTACAGTATACAGTTCAGTTTTCTATCATCTTGTACTTTCCTGGGCGGGGGGATTAAAAGAATAAATTAGATTAGATTCAACTTTATTGTTGTTGAACAAGTCACAAATAAAAGGTGACAAAATATAGTTAGCATCCAACCAGAAGTGCATAGCAGCATATAAATATGTGTAAGAGTGCAGAAGTAAACTATATGTATGGTTATGTAAGAAGGACATGGTAGTGGGATAAAATATATATATATATTAGTTGGCAGCACGGCGGCGCAGTGGTTAGCGCGTGTGCGGCATAGTTCTATGGTCTTGGGAACCTCCTGTGTGGGTTCAAGTCCAGCTACCGGACTTACTGAGCGGAGTTTGTATGTTCTCCCCGTGCTTGCGTGGGTTTCCTCCCACATTCCAAAGACATGCATTTTAGGTGGATTGGCTGGTCCAAATTGTCCCTAGGTGTGACTGAGCGAGCGAGTTGTCTGTCCCTGTGTGCCCTGCGATTGGCTGGCAACCAGTTTAGGGTGTCCCCTGCCCACTGCCTGATGATTGCTGGGATGGGCTCCAGCACCCCCGCGACCCTACTGAGGATAAGCGGTGCAGCTGATGAGATGAGATATATATTAGTATGGAACAGGTATGTACAGATTATAAGCAGGTCATTGACTATGAAAAGGCTCTAAAGATTAAAGTATGTAAGATTTTTATAAAAAGTGCAGGATGTACTGAGGTGTTGGGGGTTAAGTTGGGGCAGAGTTTAGCAGAGGGAGTGTGGACGGAGGGAGGAAGTGGGGCAGAGTTCAGCAGGAAGACAGCCCTGGGGAAGAAGCTGTTTTTAAGCCTGGTGGTTCTAGTTCTCTAGGCTCTTGTAGTGCCTCCCAGAGGGCAGTGTGCTGTGTTGTATGAGTCCTTTAAATATGTATGTAGCTCTCCTGAGACAACGCTTCCTGTAAATGTCCCCGATGGCAGGAAGCGAGGCCCCAGTAATATGTAAAAACTAGATGAGAGCACAGGTAAGAACTACCTGCATGGCCGGTGCAAAATGGGACGAGTAACTGCAGCGTCATCAGCCAGGAGCTACCCTTCATCGATGTTTTGCTCCGTTTATCCTGGAACATCTAATGGTGGTGGACTAACAGCCCCCTGCAGCCACCCCTAGGACCACTTCTTTTCCCCACGACCTGTCCTTCGTTCCTAGCCACAGCCAGAAGGTGGCTCTCTCTGCCTCTTTGCCAGGTCCCTAGTTGCCCTCTTCAGTTTCGCTCCACTCATTTCAATCTTCCTGAGGAGGCATTGGATGGATGTTTCAACAAACCCCCTGCAGCCAACCAGATATATGTGCTTTGTGACACTCTGCTACTATCTCTGTGTATTTGTCTCTCTTTTTTCATACGTGGCCTCTACTCCTCACTCCCAAGGAACAGTTAACTCTACCAGGATTCCTGTCTTGCTTGCAGGGTACTACAGGATTACCAGATCGTGCTTCCACATACACCTACCCTGCAATTGGACAGGATATGTTGTTGGCTTGGGTTTTGGGGCAGTTCTCTGAGCCATACCTCTGTCTCAAATTGCTTAGACTTGGTAGTGGGTCATACGTGGCCCGCATGAAGAAACTCAGCCTTGCTTGAGGCATCTTCCACATCTTGGACCACTTGATGGTCCTGTTGATCACTCTTTCCCAGGTGGTCCATTGCCATTGTTGCGCCTGACTGAGCGCCTTGATCTTGCACTGCTCCTCCTTGTGGCTTCACTCACAATATATTTCCTTTCATGTTGCCTTGGACTAAAACAGAAGTAATTATTTGGAGTCGGCGGCCGCATGGGTTAAAACATTTGGCCAAGGGGCCGATTCCAGAGCCTATGTGTTTTTATCATTTATGAATAAACATACATGCACACATCTACATCCATCCATTATCTGCACCGCTTATCCTCATTCAGACCTAGGCTGATTAACCTGACATGCATGTTGTTTTGGAATGGTGAAGGAAACCAGAGTGCCCGAAAGAAACCCATGCAAGCACGGGGAGAAAATGCAAACTCCACACAGGAAGGTTCGATCTCATGACCTCAGAACTGTACCACACACTCGCTAACCACTGCACCTCCTTGCTGCATACATCTACATGTTATATTTATTTATATTTGTTTTAAAAAAAAAATTCATCAAATTGGATCTAAAAGCTCACAATTAAAGCAAAGCAATATATTATGTCCCTGTTTTAATAACTTAACTCCATATTGAGTTATGTAGTATTACTTTCAAAATATTTTTGTAGAATTTCTGCAGCAGTATTTCTGTAGTATTTGTGTCATATATTTGTAGTTTTGTTTTTATTATCTTTTTTGGAATTTCTGCAGTCATATTTTTGTAGTATTCTTCTAGTATTTTTTATAATATTTCCATGATAGAATTTTAAAAGTATATCTGTAGTATTTTACAGCCGTAGAAGTTTTTTTAAATATTTCAGTCATAATTTTCTGTTGTAGTATTTTTTTTCTATTAAAGTATTAATGGAGTGGTATTTTTGTATTACTTCTCTGGAAGTGTTTTTGAAGTATTTCCATAGTAGTAATTTCTGTATTTCTTTAATATTTTTGTATTACTGTAGTTGTATATTTGTAGTATTTCTGTTAGAATATTTCTGTAGCATTAATTTAGTATTGTAGTGTTACTGAAGTGGTCTTTTTGTAGTATTTCTGTTAATTATTTTAACTATTTTTATAGTAGTAGGGTTTTAATATTTCTGTAATATTTCTGCTGTGTTTTTGTAGTACTTCCATAATAGTATTTTTGAAGTATTTCTTTTATATATTTTGTAACATTACTGTGGTTGTATTTTTGTATTATTTCTGTTTGAATGTTTCTGTAATAGTAATTTAGTAATGTATTGTTACCGAAGTGATATTTTTGTAGTATTTCTGTAAATTATTTTTAAGTATTTCTATAGTAGTCGAGTTTTAATATTTCTGTAATAGTTTGACTGTGTTTTTGTAGTGTTTCCATAATAGTATTTTTAAAGTATTTATTTTATATTTTTGTAACATTATTGTAATTGTATTTATGTAGTATTTCTGTTGTAATGTTCCTGTCATAGAATCTTTTGTATTATAGTACAGTATTACTGTAGTATTATTTTTGTAGTATTTATGTAATATTTTTGGTTTTCAGAGTTTAAGCACTAAGTTTGATATTTAGCTTTGAATTAAGTTTATAGTATTTCTGTCAAAGTATTGTTGTCGCAGAGTTGGCACCAAAAAGCATTTTTTATAAGTAGAACTTGAATTAAAATTTTATATACAGTATATAATAACATCATATTTTGACAATTTTTGTTCGGTGGGCTGGATGAATATTCCTCATGGAGTAAATTTATAGGGACGTACAAAGTATTAACCTAAAGCGGGCCAATATTTTCGCTACGCCACCTTTTCAATTTTTTATTTGTTTTCACGATGCAAAATGTTGCATAAATTTGGTTTCTTTTCACATCCCACTCATCTCAAAAGTTGTCGATTCTTTGAAAATAGTTTTAAGCCTGAAATATGGCAAGATGTCAAAACGTTCTTGAAGGGGGGGGGGCAATACTTATGCAAGGCACTGTATCACCAACATCACCACCATACGAAAAGAACTCCTATTTCAAAGCGCACCTCATTAAATATTCAACGGGAACAGTTGGTATATCAAAGGCATTCTTCACCTTGTGAACCCGAACCAAGTCCATTTAAAACCAGGTGCCTTTTTAATCTTCTTTGTTTGGGTGTGTCACTATCCTTTAGGAGTTCTTTGTTCCAACAGTTAAACATTGTTGTTTGGTGATGATTAACCTAAAAAGGGAACAATGAGTCGACTCTTCAATAGAGAAAACCTCACTCTTGCACATCATCATCCCCCCCTTTAAAAAAACAAAAAGTGTCTCTGACAGGGGTGGGTAAACTACGGCCCGCTGGCCACTTGCGGCCTGTCATGCTTTTTCATCTGGCTGGCCAAACAAATATGTTCAAAGTATTATGGTATGTATAAAATGATTTTTTTTAATGCTAATAAAAACTGTTGATTTGGTTCCCGGTGTGCCTAACATTCATTTTTCTTTACTTACTATTTTTTTAATCATTTATTTATTACATCTCTCATGATAATTATAGGGCGGCACGGCGGATAGGTGGTTGGCGCGCAGCCCCAAAGTGCAGAAGTTCAGGGTTCAAGTGTCCAACTACCGCAGTCTCCCCGTGTGGAGTTTGCATGTTTTCCCCGTACCTGTGTGGGTTTTCCTCTGAGCATTCCTCCCTGCATGTCAGATTAATTGGAAGATATTTCTAAATGAAATGGGAAAAAAACTCCTGAGCGAACTGTATTGCATTTTGAGTTTTTCAGTGCATATCGAATTTTGTGCTTTAAAAAGGCAAAAATGCGAGAAAAATAATGATATATTTAAATAATAATGATAAAACATGTTGATCTGGTTCCACTTGTGTCCCCAACATTCACATTTCTTTACATGCCATTTTTTTTATCCTGTATTTATTTTATACAAATTAAAATTTTAACAAATTGAATGAAGAAAAAAAACAACTGCTGTATTTTGCACTTTGAGTTTTTTCAATAAATATCAAATATAGTGCTTTAATTATTTATTACTTTGCTTTATTTCTGAGCATTTCAAAACCAATTTAATTAAAAGGTTTATTCAAATTCAAAAGAAGGAATCTAGCATGTACTTGTAAATGTCTGCATGTTTGTTGATTCATAAATGCGTATCGCTGCTGCTATTCTAAAGATAAATATCCCCATTTTTTGGGTCATTTTATTTTTTATTTTTGCCTGAATCAAATGTGCAAGAAATGCAAATAACATTTTTAAAAAATGTCAATAATCGAGAAAGGCCAATATTGTCTTTTCCCCTCATGTTTGAAATTCCAGACTCTAACGATAGACACAAAAAATGCAATTGATTTTGATTGATTGACTCAAAATGTTTGCCGGCCCCTGCTCTGAACGAACGCTTATGTTAGAACAAAATACAACAAGTCCAACTGGAAGATGTTAAAAGCAATGCCGTCATTCACTAAATGTAAAACAGCAATGCTGTTGTTCATCTAAAGGACACCAAAACAAAACAAGTTGAAAGGAAAACTATAGAATATAAATGATGTGAATTGCAGCAGGGTTTTGTACAATACAATTATTTCTATATCTGTTTCCTGTTTTGATTGCAGTCTCAGATCATCTTTGACCACAATGAAATACAATTTTTGGAAAGTTCTGTATACATTTGTGATTTGGGGGTTGATAACATGTCCTTAAAAATGTATTGGGAAAACTTGCGTAGGGTTTTGGGAATATTGTAGTAATCACATAGTTGGGAGAGCATTGTGTATACCTTTTCACTATTAGTGGATGACTCTTTTACCTATTACTCAGTTCATGTCAAGTCATGTTTATTTGTGACGTCTTTAATGACAAGAAGTCTCAAAGGGCTGTATATACCAAAGATAATTGTAAACAACAGACTATTACTACACCCCCATGAAATCATGCAGTTTGTACTATACAAATCATTGATATTTTTCCATGTTTATGTTTTTGTTTTGATCATTTTTACCAAGTTTTCCATCTAAAGATTGAAATCCAATCCGAGATGGTGTTAAATGATAATGACTGGTGTATGCAAATGATGGGCAGTTCTACCCCGGAGTAAAAAAAACGGTGCCGCCCCATCCACCCACTTACCTTACTTGCACAATGCATATAGAGTTAAAGGTTCAGTTAGACTGTGTAACGCTTGCACATGGGCAGATATACACTCAAAGTCTAAGGGAATAATAATGACAGGATCGGGGAAACTGCCTGGAGGATGACCACTCTGTAAGTAAATTTTGTAAATTTTGAGAATGTTACCAAATATATGTTAAGGAGAAAGCATTCTGAACTATAGCCAATTGGTTTGCAATTAAGTCAATGTTTTTGTCTCCTATTCTGAATTCCTGTCACAGTACCAAAATGTTTCATCTGAGCGAGAAACTCTAAAGTGTTCATTTTTTCTATCCGGACAGACGAACGTTCATGGCTGGATTTTCCAAGAACCTTTCCTTGTTTTAATACTTAGGATTTATTTCTAGGCTTTTAGGTTGGATGGCTCTGTGTATGTTTGTTCTCTTTCGTTAACAACTTCTTCGGGGGTCTAGCGGAACAAGTCTGGTAAGAACTTCTGGTTTTTATGCAGGTTGTGAAACGGTAGATAAGCTTTTGCATGTTCTCCTTCCCTATTTTAAACGGAACATGTGAGAGAAACAGAAGTAAAATGACAACCAGCATAAAGACTCAATTCAGTTTTTAAACATTTGAACAAGATATATTTTAAAAAAACAGCTCAGGAGGAGACTTTATTTGAATGTTATTTGACTAATGTAGGATTTTTACAAGTAAGGTGCCTGTTTATTGACTTCAACTGGAGGTAAGATCTTAAATACGAGCCCTACACGAATGTCAATCATTATGGGCCGGGCTTCTCTGTCACAGTTTTTTTTTCTTTTTAATTATCCACGCATCATTGTTCTTTGTTTCTTTTTTGTTGTGGCGTATCCGCGCGATGTGTTCCATCCCCCCTCTCGGCAGCGCTCTCGCGGGCCGCGATCGGGGCGTACTGACGGCAGCACGGTCGTACCCAGAGGAGTGTGCGTGCTGCGGGGGTTGGGGTGGAGATGCAAAGTCAGCCAAATTCACCCCTCCTCCTCCTAGGATCTCACAAATACCATTAAATTTCAGGTTTGCTTCCGTCTCGGTTCCTCAAATCAAGCAAATTGGTCAGGCTTGGGCTTTAATACTCGCGGCCTGGGTCAGGTCAGGCTGGATTTCTTTAGGCCCGATTTTACCTCTAACATCAAATATAATGAGTTAGAAAAAAATTGCTGTCTTATTTCAATAACAGGATACCTACAGCCAACGTAAAGGTCCCTCCTTTTAAAAGCTCTGAGATAAGTGAGATTGACTCATTCAATGGTTGATGACCGTCTGCCATAATTAAAGAGGGCAGCAGATTGTCAGCCCCTTAGAATAAAGAAAGAGAGGAGATCTTGCAAACCCATGGGCTAACTGTTGGGATACTTGTTTTTTAATCATATAACATGCAAAATAAAGAACACCAATATCATTGTAGTCGTTCACAAATTATACAACAAATAACCCAAGGAAAAGTAAAACAAAAAGTGACTGATGCAATTGTTTTATTCCTTGAGTGACCTGTTATGGGCGGTGCGGCAGCTGAGTGGTTACCACGTCTGCGGCACGGTTCTGAGGTCATGGGTTCAGCTACCTACTTTGCGGGGGTTTGCATGTTCTCACCGTGGTTGCGTGGGTTTTACCGGGGCACTCTGGTTTCCTCCCATATTCCAAAAACATGCATGTCAGGTTAATTGGCCGTCCCAAATTGTCCCTAGGTGTGAATGAGCGAGTGAGTTGCCAGTCCCTGTGTGCCCTGCGACTGGCTGGCAACCAGTTCAGGGGCTCCAGCACCCCTGCAACCCTAATGAGGATAAGCGGTGTAGATAATGAATGGATGGATGAACTGTTATATTCATCTATCTACCTTGGTCATATCCCACGAGAGGGGTGACGGACAGCAAGACAAACACATACAAAACAAAGAAAAAAGGGGGTAAAGGAGCAAAAAACACACAGAAAGTTTTTTGGACCATGGCCAACCCAAATTCCCAAACACCCAAACAAGTTAAGCACCTCGGCACCTAAGTTGGTCATGCTTTCGTCCCTCCTGATGAAACGGAACAGAAGAAAGCGGCCGTGTCACTCAGGTCAGGGTGACACAACACACTCTCCTGTTCAACAGCAGGGCCCGGCATCTTTCACTGGTTTACCCCTGCAGCATCATACATGTGCCCTGCCCATCCCTTAGAACGCGTCCAAACATCTCACTATCAACTGTTATACTAAGGAAAAACATTTTTTTGTGTTAGTTTATGGCAGAAAAAATTAGATTATTGAAATGTCATGTATACTGGATACACGGCGGCTTAATGATTAAGCATGTTATGCCCACAGTTCAGAGGTGCCGGGTTCAAATTAATCTACCGGTCTCCCTGTGCAGAGTTTGCATGTCCTCCCACATACCCAAGAACTCAGGTTTCCTCAGACATTCCAAAAACACATTCATAGCAGTTTGAAAAGTATGTCCCAAATTGTCCACAGGTATGGGTGAGCGTGTGAATGATTGTCTGACTGTGTGCCCTGTGACTGGCTGTGAACCTGTTCAGACAGCTGGGATGGGCTCCAGCTCCCACGCCATCCAAGTGAGGATGGGTGGTGCAGAAAATGGATGGATTCTCTGGAAGGACGGTAGTATTCTTCTATTGTCCCTCACATGTGTGTTAAATTTGGGATGATAAAAATGTTGGTAAAAACAGAGGCTAGAGACCTACTGCTTCTAAAGAAGATTAATTGGCGGAATATTGTGGAAACCCATCCTTCCATTATCTGCTTATCCTCAGTAGAAGGAGCCCCTCCCAGCTGTCTTTAGGCAGTGGGCAGGAGACACCCTAAACTGGTTGCCAGCCAGTCGCTGGGCGAACAGAGACAGACAACTCACTTGCTCATTACCACTTAAGGACAATTTGGACTGGCCAATTAACCTGCCATGCATGTTTTTGGAATGCGGGAGGAAACCAGAGTGCCTGGAGGAAACCCACACAAGCACAGAGAACATACAAACTCCGCACAGGAGATTGGATCTGATTACCTCAGAACTGTGCCGCACACACGCTAACCACTGCGCCGCCGTGCTGCTATTGTGGAAACCATTGTCATATAAATAAAGTCTCATGTCTGGCAACAGAGTGTCAGTGACATTATGAATAAATGTTTTTATACTTTTTCAGTCGTAGTGGAACTGAGCAAGCGTGTGGATGAGAGAGTACTTGGTTGGTTTGGACACATCAAGAGGATGGATGAGGAGCGAATGTTGAAAAGGATCTACAGAGCAAAAGTAAACGGAAGGAGACCAAGAGGAAGGCCGCGATTGACGTGGATGGATGGTGTTATGGGTGCACTGCAGGAAAGAGGTCTAAATATAGTGGAAGCTAGAGCTCTTGTTGGTGATAAGAATGAGTGGAGAGGTGTTGTAAAAGGATAGTGGGATGTTTGGACGCGTTCTAAGGGATGGGCAGGGCACCTCTATGATGCGGCAGGGGTAAACCAGTGAAAGCTGTCGGGCCCTGCTGTTGAACAAGAGTGTGTTGCGTCACCCTGACCCGAGTGACATGGCCGCTTGTGTCCTGTTTCATCTGAAGGGACGAAAGCATAACCAACTTAGGTGCCGAGGTGCCTAACTTGTTTCAGTGTTTGGGCATTTGGGTTGGCCATTGTCCAAAAGTGTTTGTGTGTGTTTTTTGCTATTTTATTTTCCCTTTTTATTTCCTTTGTTATTGAATGGGTTTGTCTTTCTGTCGGTCACCCCTCTTGAGGGATATGACCAAGATGGATAGATAGATAGATAGATAGATAGATAGATAGATAGATAGATAGATAGATAGATAGATAGATAGATAGATAGATAGATAGATAGATAGATAGATAGATAGATAGATAGATAGATAGATAGATAGATAGATAGATAGATAGATAGATAGATAGATAGATAGATAGATAGATAGATAGATGTACTCTTCTGCTTGCGATTGTTGTGAGCAAATTGAATCAACTCCCGGTTTGCATAATTTCCTGTTTTCAGCCAGTTCGACAGTTTGGGGGTTTTTGAATATCCTGTTTGATTAGTCATTTCGAAAGTCGTCCCTGTGGCCCTGCCGGTCTTGTTGAACTTCCTGACATGACGTTGAACTTGCAAATTACACAAAAAATCAATTAATGGTTAGAGCCGATTTACTTTGTGTACAGTATTGTCTTCAATGCAAATAAAAAATATCTGCTTGAAATACATCCTTTCACAAAAACGTCCTTTTCTCAACTGCGGTTCACTTTTGGAGGGTAAAATATAGAAATTTATTGTATTTTCACGTTAAAGAGGAGGGGATTACCACATGTGAGGTCCTTTCTCAAGGTTTCTCTTTTCTCCTCACACTGAGGTTTTTGAGTTTTTCCTTGCCCGCATGCTGGTTTGCTAGTTTAAGATCAGGTAATTGTGTAATTTTGTAACTGTAATCCTGTGCAGTCCTTTGAGACATTTTTGTGATTAAGGGCTATATAAATAAATTTGACTTGACTTGACTTGGTTAGATCTTTCATTTGGTGGCTTTCATCCTAAAAAGAGCTTCAGAACTCAATTTTCTATTGGCCCTCAAAATGCTATTATATAAGTCGAAAACAGCAGGCACACACAGAGTTCTAATCAGTGAAATGCAACTTGTACTTTATCAGTAGAGAGGCGTTACTGCACCTTACCATTTCTAATGTGAAGCAAATAATATGAAGTTTTGTATTAAACTCTTTGGCCCTCTTGACACCCCGGTTGGCTGTGAATCTGACAAATTTCTATGCAATATGTGCTTTTTTCCTAGGATGTGTTCATCACAGAATTGGGCGAAAAATGTCCAAGCCTTCAAAAGGACTTTGTCCCTTGTTATTTTGGCCACAGTTCTTGTCATCTTTGTCTTCTGGTCAAGAAGGACAGCAATCAGTGATTTTAGTGATTTTAAAACTTCGCTTATAACGTGCCCTGCTCGAGTCACAGAGGAGACCATTACCCGCCTAAATGGCACGGATCATCTACTGGTGTCGGCCTACGTGGATAAGAGGGTATCTGGCCAGGACATACGCATCATCGCCATCTTCAAGAGAGACTCTGTAAAGGATCTGTATTGCAGGTTCTGTTGCCAGGGTTCCAAGTCCAATCCAATCCCAGCCAAAGTTCTGCTTCATTCTGATAACTTCGGATTCCCCTATGTCACCACTGATGTCCTTTGTCGGATACCGGCCGGCTGCCAAGGCTCGCACGTGGCCCTGGTGCCGTTCCGACAGATGACTTCCACCGAAACATTGACGTGGCTGCCTGTAAGAAACCAGAAAATTGCAGAAGAAAACGAGAAAAGCCTACCATTCAACTTCACGGTGTGCATCTCAGTCTTGTTTGGAAACCTCAACAATGTCCTTCAGGCGGCGCAAACCCTGGAGATGTACAGGTGAGCTTTTTTCAAGAGCCATTACAGCTTTGGGTAACATGCGCTTAACTTCTTGTCAAGTCACATGTATTTGTAAAGTCTGTAATCACAAAACGTCTCAAAGGACTGCACAGGCCACAATGACAACCTCCACTTAAATACACAGGGAGCCAGTACAAGTTAGTGAAAATTGGGGTGATATGATCAAACTATCTTGTCCTAGTCAAATTTCTTGTTGCAGCATTTTGCTGTTTTTGCTGTTAAGATTGTCGAGAAGGGTTGTTCAAGCCTCACATTGTTTGTTTGCTGTGATTGGTGTCAATAAATTTGTTCAAACCAAAAAACTTTCAATTGACACTAACAAAGATGTTAAAAATGTCAGAAAAAATGTTAAAAAGTCGTGTTGCCGGACATGACGGAATTGTGAATATGCTTGGCTGTTAAGATGGTCGTTCAAACCTCACATTGTGTTTGCTGTTAAACATCATATTGAAATATAATATTGTGAATGTGCTTGATTGCTGTTGAGATTGTCAAGCGGGGTTGTTCAAACCTCGCACTGTTTGTTTTCTGTTATTAGTGTCAATAAACTTGTTCAAACCAATTTTGAACCAGCTGCATAGAGCAGTACATTACAGTTATTAAGCTGAGAAGTAACAAACGCATGGATTAGTATCTCAGCATTGATTTCAACAGCATTGGAAGAATCTTCGCAATCTTGCGTATTTGGAAAAATGTTATTCTAGCAGTTTGTTTCACATGTAACCAAAATTACAGTTTAGGATCAATTATGAGACATGGATATTTGACTATGATATCATTGTAATAAGTAGAACTCAATTTTGATTATCTTCCCTAACTCCAAGATTAAAGTTATTGGCTTCGGCTTATTCTTGGTCGTAAGGCTTTTTATTTGTATTGCACAGAGTGAATCAAGGAAGCAAGGTTTTGGGTGCTCTGAGGAGAGTGATGAGCAACAAGAGTATGAATGTTAAAAGGGGACTGTATGAGTGTGTGATTGTGCCGACTGTGTTGTATGGTGCAGAGACTTGGAGCCTGAACGCAGATTTGAGAAGGAAATTAAATGTTTTTGAGACAAAGTGTTTGAGGAGTATGTTAGGAGTGACAAGATCAGATAGTTTGAGAAATTAAATTGTGAGAGACAGAACTGGAGTAGTAGTGGAACTGAGCAAACGTGTGGATAAGAGAGTACTCGTTTTTTTTGGACACATGGAGGGGATGGATGAGGAGCGAATGTTAAAGATGATCTACAGAGCAGAAGTAAATGGGAGGAGACCAAGAGGAAGGCCACAATTGACGTGGCTCGATGGTGTTATGAGTGTACTGCAGGAAAGAGGTCTAAATATAGTGGAAGCTTGAGTTCTTGTTGGTGATAGGAATGAGTGGAGAGGTGTTGTGAAAGGAAAGTGGGATGTATGGACGTTTTGGACGTGATCCAACATGGGTGCCGAGGTGCTTAACTTGTTTGGGTGTTTGAGCATTCGGGTTGGCCGTGGTCCAAACATTTTTGTGTGTGTTTTTTTGCTAATTTTCCCCCTTTTTATTTTCTTTGTTTTTGTATGTGTTTGTCTTGCTGTCGGTCACTCCTCTCGAGGGATATCACCAGGGTAGATGGATAGATAAATCAAGCATGCATGATCATTGATCTATTTTTATCGGCAAATGTACAGTGGCATTAAAATCAGGTTAGGCAGATATACAGTATACTGCTAGTATCCTAATTTTAACTTTGTGTTAAACTGAAAAATAAATCAATTATTCCGGTCCAAAATGTTTGGCTCAATGTATTTTTCAACCAATACAGCTTATTTTACATAAATATATGATAGTTGGGATATATTGTCTGAAATGGGGGTCAGCAACAAGCAACTCCGGAGCTGCATGTATCTCTTTGGTTCTCCCTTGTGGCTCCCTGGCGCTTCAAAATGTTTGATAATAGAAAAAAATACGTTTTTTGTAGGGGAAAATTTGACACAAACATTCTTAAAATTTTGCAATAAATATAGATATACATACAGTGTATATGCATAATGTCTTTCCTTCCCTATAAGGCTTATATTAAGCTTTCATTTTTTTTTGCAGCTCCAAACTTGTGTTTTTTTCTGGTCCAAGATGGCTCTCCAAATATTTTGATATGCCAACACCAAGTACAGTATTGTTCACCACCAAAACCTTTAAAAGTCACGATGAGATTACTGTCAAATGCCCTTTTTGCATGATTTCAATTTTTACTTGTTTTTATTGTTGATGTTAAGTGTTTATTGTCTGTTGATGCCCTTAAAATATCCAGCCCGTTACAGCCTTGTCATCCTGAAAGGGGGATTACCTCATGCGCCACTCCTTCTCAAGTTATCTTCATTTTACTCATCCTAGGGTTTTTCGAGTAGTTCCTTGCCCTCATATAGTTTCAGATGAAGATAATGGTGGTCTGTGCAGCACTACCAGACATTTTGTGATTTCCAGCTATACAAATAGAGGTGATTTGACTTTAATCGTCCACTTCCTTAGGATGCTCGGAGTGAACAAAGTTGTGATCTACAACACCAGCAGTGGCCCAGAGCTCGGTCGCTTGTTGGACAGCTACAGTCAGGAAGGCTTCCTCGAGATCGTCCCTTGGCCCATTGACAGACATCTGACACCTTCACGTGGTTGGTCCTTCGCTAAAAGCGGCGGTGACATTCATTATTTCGGCCAGCTGACCACGCTCAATGAGTGCATCTACAGATCAATGCATCGGTCTCGCTATGTCTTGCTCAATGACTTGGATGAGATCATAATGCCATACCTTTATAAAGACCTGCCGTCCCTCATGAGCGTTCTGGAAAAACAGCATCCAACTGTAAAGTCTTGCGTACTCCGGGGACAATTTGGCATAAATGGAGATACTCATTCTTGTTCATCTTGTTTGTCCTCCAGACCAGTGAGTTTCGCATTGAAAACCACATATTCCCAAAGATCCACTCAGAGCCCCAGGGAAGGTTCCGACTGCCACAGTGGGAAGGTGTGCCGGGTATCAATATCCTGCAGCATATCTACAGAGAAGAGCCAGACTATGCGGTCTATCACCCTTACAAGATGATCATTCGACCAAGGTAATACTATCTGTGGATAATTGTGCTGATTTTAAGGAATTATTTTCTGGGAAAGTATTTGAGTACTCTAATAAATTGTGAAGAAGAAAATTGAAATGAAAACACAACAGGACAATAAATACAGCTTATTTGTAGGTGCAGATTAGTTAGAAGCGAAGCAAGTTCTGTAAATCTTTAAATAAATTTAACTTTCAAATCTCAAATACGCCTTGAAGTGTCTTCAAATACCCTTACGGGACAGTGACAACCGGCCTCTCTTGCCATCATGGAAATATAAAATTAACAATATATTAAATCGTCAGTGTTAAAGGTTCTTTCCGATGTAACTGTACAATTTTTTTAATTTCTTTTTCAAAATCCCCAATTTTTCACACGTTAATACAAGTACTATAAAACATATTTATTGAGCTGAGCATCGGGAGATACTAAGTGAGGCACGCACTTATCTTGCCTCAGTGCAGAGGGTGATAGAGAGACCAAGGATCCTTATTTGGCACACACCTCAGCCCAAAAAACTGAATTGGTGATTGTATTAGCAAGTTAACAATCGGTAACGCTATCCAGTATTTATTTTCTTGTTCCATGGATTTTCTATTTGACCCTGAAGCACTACCTATGGATGCTTTTATTCAAAAGGAGCAGCAAAGAGACTACATGTATAAGAAAAGACAACAAAACGTTGTTTTTTCTATGCTACAGTTTATACATTGTTTTCTTGTGCTGTCAATCAAATAATGACTAAGATGTAAAATAATTTATTCGTATATCAGACTGTGCCTCACCAAACAAGAACCTAATTGCATAGCACTGCCCCATTCTGTGCTAGTACACCTGTTTGAGAACCACTATTCTGCAAAACAGGTATAGTGTATGTTTTACACGCACAACACACTTGAGACTCAAATACCGTCTCAAACCTTGCAAGTGAGGGCTCCGGTACAGCCTTCTCGACATTTTTGTGAGACACAGAAACCACTTCAAAATGCCGTGATTGTGCCATGAAACCAAAACAAACACAGTGAAAACTGTTTGTGCCATTGCTAGATTGGTGGAGCAGACATCCGTGCATGAAGTTCTGCGACAATTCGGACGTAGCTACAAAGTCCCACCGAATGTATGCCGGATCATCCACGTTCGCCACGCCTTGCGGTCTTCTCTGAAGCTGGAGGACCTCCACGTGGATTCCAGACTCTGGGACTTTCATGAAAAGCTGATCCCCAATGTCGATAGCGCATTGAAGAGAGTAGGGATGCGCAAAGGAGGTACAAAATAGTGTACCTGTTGTTTAGTTGACTGCCTGACTGACCGACAAACCAACCGAAATTTTCTCAAAAATGCAGATTAGTATTCGAGCCTCCTAATTATTTTACTGATAGAAAGAAGAGCTTTTAGCGTTAAACATGACTGTGATCATATCAAAGCCTGAACTTATGTTTATCTGTGAAAATAATTTTAAGTTTACTCACTATTTCGTAAAGTGAATATTTTATGCTATATTATAGATCATTTGCACCATTTTTTATTAACCTATTATTTATTAATTTATATGAGGTCGCATCCATACATTAAGAATTATTTACTCAACAATTATTCAAACAAGCTTTTATTAATTTGTAATGGTTTGTTATTCTGGAGATGTTTAATTTAACTGTGAAAAACTATTACTTAAATTTTGCTCGTGTAAAGAACTGGATCATTATGTCCACCTATTTCAGTTATATGTACAGTAGTTCTAACCATTTGTATTTATTTGGTGTCAAACATTCCTTTTTTTGTCATTTTGGGCATTGTGTTTCTCAAGGACCAGAAATGGAGACAGGACACAATCGCGTTCGTTTACTCATCTTTATTTAGAAGGAGGAAAGGGCTTCCACCCACGATCCGGTGATCGTCGGTCACGGGTAGCAGATCGCTTGGAATGCAGAAGTGGCACTTCCGTGTCGAGCGAAGGCAGTGTCGAGAGCGGGGAGAAAACAGGACGGAGGAGCAAAAACGTTAAACGGGTTCAGGAAAGAGATCGGCACCGGGAATCAGACGGAAAACAGGGCAGGATAGAGTCAGGAGTCAAAAAAAGCTGCCTTGTGTAGCTAAGGTTTGCAGACAAACTGACAATCGTTGACAGGAAGACGGGGGTTTAAAAAGCGATCAGCAGCCAATCAGCGGCCGTGGCTGTTGGCGCCAACGGAGCAGACTCAGGTGCCCTGCATCAGTAATCATGACAGTGTTGTATGTGGGGACCAATAAAGACTAGTCTGCAAGCACAAGAACAGCACAGGGGTAGACAGTAAGGCAAAGAAAGGGGGGCGCGGGACCGAAAGGTCTCGCAAACCCTAGTTATAGGGTCACCAAATGTGAGAGGATGTGGAAGTAAAGCGACTGAGTGGAAAAAAGAGATCGGAAGGATGATGACTAAAAGGAAGGTTGATGTGTTAGCCTTGAGTGACACAAAGATGAAAGGAAAGGTTGAATTACAGCTTGGAGGTATGTATGGTAAAAAGTCTGGAGTTGCTCGGTTGGTTTGGACACATGGAGAGGATGGATGAGGACCAAAATGTTGAAGAGGATCTACAGAGCAGAAGTAAATGGAAGGAGACCAAGAGGAAGGCTGTGATTGACGTGAATGGATGGTGTATGAGTGCACTGCAGGAAAGAGGTCTAAATCTAGTGAAAGCGAGTGCTCTTGTTGGTGATAGGAATGAGTGGAGAGTTGTTGTAAAAGGGTAGTGGGATGTTTGGACACATTCTAAGGGATGGGCAGGGCACCTGTATGATATGGCAGGGGTAAACCAGTGAAAGCTGTCAGGCCCTGCTATTGAACAAAATAGTGTGTTGTGTCACCCTGACCAGAGTGACATGGCCGCTTTCTTGTGTCCCGTTTCATCTAGACGGACGAAAGCATGACCAACTTAGGTGCCGAGGTGCCTAACTTGTTTGGGTGTTTGGGTTGGCCATGGTCCAAAAATGTTTGTGTGTGTTTATTGCTATTTTTTTCCCTTTTTTATTTTCTTTGTTATTGTTTGTGTTTGTCTTGCTGTCGGTCACCCCTCTCGAGGGATATGACCAAGATAGATAGATAGATAGATAGATAGATAGATAGATTTATGACCATTAATGTTGACCCAAATAAATGTGAATATATATATATTTTAGAAAAGAGCATTTGAAGGGGCTGTTGACCAGTCTCTTCTGAGTCACAGAATTCCTTTTTGTTAATCAGTGTTTCTCTGTGATTCCAAATGAATCATTGCTGTAGCTTACATACACGCAGGTCACTTTATTGCTTTTGTCTACAATAAGGGGTCATAAAAACTCCTGCAGCGTTCTCATAAAGATTAATGTTTAGTCGAAAGCAATCTCAGGAGGGTGCAGCTCGTCGCACAGTCGAAAGGTTGTTTATTTCCATTTGTACATTGTCGAAATTTTAAGAGTAACTATCCACTTTTTCTTTAAATTATCAGATGATTGATCATTTCAAACTATTCTTAGAATTAATTACATATCAATGGATTGACAAAAGTAGAAGTGCACTGATTTTGCAATGATTTGAATTGTGTCAAGTAGTGGCACATAAAATCATCTGGATCCCAAAATTGTGTCTTTTTTATAAACATTATATATCTGGGTGCAAGTGTTTTTATTTTGTCTGGCCACAAAAATGCAGGGCTGAATAGTGAATGATATTTTAGGCCTTGGGGTAAGTGTTAACCTTCAGACAAAATACTCTCCATTCCCCACCATGTTGATCCTTCCTCTAGTACAGCGGTTTTCAACCACTGTGCCGCGACATACTAGTGTGCCCTGAGAGATCGTCAGGTCTGCCGTGAGAAATTATCCAATGACACCTTTTAAAATGTAAAATTTTATAAAAACATTTATGAATCATTTTCTGCAAATAGTATGTCATTGTCAAGTGTATGTGCTGTAAAAACTGGGGTGTTATAAATTACACTGTAATTAAACATACTGTTCAGTGTCATTTTTGGTTAGTGGTGTGCCGCAAAATTTTTCCAATGTAAAAAAACATGCCCTGGCTCAAAAAAGGTTGAAAAATACCACTCGAGTAAAGCGAGGAGGGGAAGAATGTCCCATCCCAATGATCTGATGATTTGCATTTATATAGCGCTTTTCAAGTCAATGACTTCCCAAAGCGCTTTACAATGTGCTCCACATTTCCCAATAGCGGCCTTGCAGCCATGTAAGGCGCTAACCTGCTTATTGGGGGTATTAGGGCTTCAGTGACTTACCCAAGAACACTTCGACATGTAACACGGGATTCGAACTGGGATCCCTTGATCCCAAAACGAGCGCTTTACCTCCTGAACTACTGCCGCCCCTCCACAAAGCCTAAAGGAAGGTAGAAGAGTAAGGGACACTAGACACATTTCACAAAGTTAGGTCAGGAGTGCGTCAATGCATTACTGACAAGAAACCTGAGAGAGGGAATAAAGACATTTTGTTATTTTTGTGGAATACAAATCTCTGTAGAGGGCGCTGCAAGACAAGCAAAGTCCCTTAATTATTCCTAACACATGGGTGTAACCAGCCGGTTTTGGGGGGTGCTCAAGCGCCCTTAAATTAAACACAATCCCCCCAAATTATAGTATTTTTAAAATGCACTTTATTTTGATAAAGGACAGGATAGGCATGAATATGATGAAAAACTCTAGATTAAAAAGAAATTAATTAAAACAAAAATGTACACAACACAGCATCGGAAATATTCAACTGCCTTGAAATGGTTCAGTCCGTTCGATTCCAAGCACCGCTCTTGCCCCCAACCCGCTAATTTTTTGTTTGGCTACTGTCACTTGCGGCATAGCGGAAGAGTATTACGGTAAGAGTATATTATACAGCGGTTACGCCCATTTTTCCGACGCTACGTTGTTCACATTTCTGTTTAGTTTGACTCTTTTCCTGTTGTCTATGAGGGAAAAGAGAGTTTTTAAAATGGTAAGATTTTGGGGGGTGCTTGGGTTGAATTTAAAACTGGACTGAGTTATGACGACGATTGTCTGGCACTGGCTCTTCCCATTTTAGAGAAATGTTTGGCATTGAATGAGTTAATATATTTTTTGTTTGTTTTTTTGGGCTTTATTGAACATTTGCATATACATTACCATAAAAACATCATACCACAGTGTTGTGTAAACCGTACATTCAAACTGTACAACAAACCAAAATACCATAAAAAAAAGACAATATGCCATAGGGGAGACTGAAAGTTACACAAAAATGCCAAAATGTTTGCAAATAGTATTTGTTTTAATGGCCTTTGGGTTCTGGGAAGGCTTTATGGATATCATGTGATGTTTCACTTCACATTGGAAGGCAATGAAAGTTTTTTCTACTAATTAATTTGCATTTGTGAATGTAATATTTCGCAACGATGATGATAATATTGACAATACTATAGTGATCTACAAGTGATCCCAAGAGCCAAGAAGAGATCCGAAGGTTTAAGAGCCACGGTGCTGTGGAATTCTCTGCCCTCTGAAATTCTATCTGCAACCACAGTGGAAATACTCAAATCTAGGGTTGAATAGTATTGTATTCTATAGCTTATGAATGACCTACTGTATATTTCATCTTGACAATATTTATGTTTTGTTGGTTAATGCTACATCCATTGCATCCTGGTCATCCTTTTGATTTGATTTTGATTTCATATTATACTTTAATTGGGCAATACAGCGGCTCAGTGATTAGCGCATGTGCGGCACAGTTCTGAGGTCATGAGATCGAAACTCCTGTTTGGAGTTTGCATGTTCTCCCCGTGCTTGCGTGGGTTTTCTCCGGGCACTCCGGTTTCCTCCAACATTCCAAAAACATGCATGTCAGGTTCATTGGCTGGTCCAAATTGTCCTTAGGTGTGAAGGAGCGAGTGAACTGTCTGTACCTGTGTGCCCCGTGACTGGCTGGCAACCAGTTCAGGGTGTCCCCTACCCACTGCCCGAAGACAGCGCCGCGACCATACTGGGGATAAGCGGTGCAGATGACGGATGGATGAATTATACTTTAATTATTTCATTTTTTTCCAAAAAGTTTTTTGTTTTTTAACGCAAAATCAATTGCAGCCTGGTCATCCGGGAGGGGGATTACATCGAAGCGCACAGGGAGCGCAGTTGCTGTGTTTTGCGGAAACGTGGCTCACGTTTAGCATTCCAGACGCTAACGTGTAGCCACCCGGAGCTACCTGGAGCTATCTGGCTTCAACGCCGCTATACAGAGACACGAAAGCCGGGGGGAATCGGAGAGAAGGCGGACTTGCTAACACGAGGTGGTGTATCCCTGGATTTTCACAAAGAAAAGATTTCCATCTGCCGCAGGGATGTCGAACTTTTGGACTAGCGTGACGTCATCCACTCCGCTACAAGCCCCCTAGGGCATCATGTTAATCTGTTAATAAACAACGGGGTAGACTGCTGGAAGTGTGAATTTTCCTACGGGGATAATAAAGTATCTATCTATCTATCTATCTATCTATCTATCTATCTATCTATCTATCTATCTATCTATCTATCTATCTATCTATCTATTTTCCTCATGCTGAGGTTTTTGAGTCTTTCCTTGTGTCACGAAACGGGCCGGGAAGCAGAAAGTCGGAACTCATTTGCTTAGACGATCTGTCACTTTAATTGAGAAAGAAAAGTTGTCCAACACACAAAGGGACCAAAAACAAAACAAAGCAGGTTCAAAGGCAGGCAAAATTACAATCTAGGCATTACTCAGATCAAAGAGGCATGAACAAGTTTTCAACAAGGTTAAGCAATGATCTGGCAGCGGGCAGTTCCAAAAGGAGCGTTTAAGTACTCCAAGAGCAATCAGCCCAATGCGTCTCAGCCGGTGTCAAGGGGCGGGGCCAGCTGGGCGCCATGACAACTGTGCAGGACATGACACCTTGCCCTCATGTAGGTTTTAGATCAGAGGATGGTGTGATAGTCTGTGGTTTGTGCAGCCTTTTGAGAATCCTTGTGATTGAGGGCTATGCAAAAAACATGGCTTGACTAGACTTGACAATAAAGGTTTCTGTTGGCTTTAACTTAAACGTCTCTGAGTCATATATGCCAAGTACAATATATTTCTAAAACAATTGGAACCCATTGTCAATATTATAGGCAATAAAGTATTATATTTCAGACCAGAATTTTCGCTATACTTTATGCACTTCCCCGCGACCCTACTGAGGATCAGGGGCGCAGATAATGAATGAATGTTTGCACTTTGAGGACTTGAACGGAAATGAGACTCTTTGCTGATAGGGGGCAGTATTTTTGGAAAGTGATGAGGACAACGGCTGTTAACCTTGAAGAAGAAAAAAATGCTTCCGGGGCGACATTTGACAAGTAAAAACACGCTCGCGATTCATTGACAACTATCAGGACAATGTTTCCAGAAACGACCTACCTTGCCACTGCTTTGGCTTTGCGTTTTTCAAAATCAATATGCAACAGAGATTTAAATCGTTTCTCTACATTTGGAGAGGGAATCCGAATACAATCCCGATGTTTTCATGGGAGTCGGAGCTACGCTAAGAGAGCTTCCAAAGTCGTAAAGAGGCCAATTGAAAAAGTGCACATCCCAGGACTAGAGATGATCACTTACGGGGAAAAGATGCACTTTGTCCCGGGGCTTGCTAAACCTGTCTATCCGCCTTGGACTCGTGAACATCATGATCCCACGCAATACCGTTCTCCTCCAAAACACGAGATGCCCTTGTATAAAGAGACGCCCTGTTATGTTTTCAACCAGAAGACCAGCGCACTGGAAGGTAACCTCAAACTTTTACCAGTATGAACTTCCATTTTGAACATAAATCATGATGACGCATGGACAATAGATGACAGGTGACAAACATGTGGCCCCGTGAGACGAATCAGGCCCGCCAAAGGTTTTAATCCAACCCTCGAGACATTGTTAAAAGACGCACAAGAGGAAAATAAGATGTAGTTTTAAATACGGCCACTTGATGTCGCCAAAGCCAGACCCCACTGACAACTGGAGCTGTATTACTTTTCTCTCCCGTCTGTCTCTGTGTTTCCCAATCTAATTTTATCTGTCTGTCTGTCTGCCTCCCCCTTACATTTCTCTCTCCCTCTCTTTTCTTTCTCCTTTTTTTTACTTAACTTTTTCTCTCTCATTTTTGTCTTTCTCTCATTTCCCTTTTCTATTTCTTCTTTCTCTCTTTCTCTTTTCTTGCTCACTGTCTTTAATCTATTAGTCTGACCCCGTAAGATTTTTTTTCTCGCATGTGGCTCCTCGTTAAAATGAGTTTGACACCCCTGAAATAGATTGTATGTAAATAGACTGAAGAGAGGCCAATCCCTAGTCAAGGGGTCCGAACATGGTGCTGGAGGGGCACCAGGTAGCCCCCTAGAACACCTAAGTAGCTTAAAGACCGGTTCTAAAAATAGCTCAACAGTGATGGGTCATTTCACTTTTCTCAGAAATGGAATTTCTTACTGGCATAAGAAATCATTGTCATGATCAGCGTCTTTCAAATCATGATAATTTCTTCTAAATATCTTGTATATGTGAATAACTCGGTGCCCCTATACAATTCAGATATTTTAGTGGTTGACTGAGTAAACTTTAACCCTACATCTAATAATTACAACCTGGTAACAACATAAAAGTAACATATCAACAGTATTGTTTTCGAATTGCACATACATAGCTTCCAGCTTCGAAAAATTTGGTGCCTCGTCACGTGACCCTATTCAACTTCAGCTGGGGTAAAACCTTTTTACGAATGAAACAGATAGAAAATGTCGCTTAGCAATACAGACTATGAAAACACAGAAGAGGAGCACCCCTGGCCTTATGTTCCCCTTAAAAAGGGTGCGAAACACCAGCTACAATATGTTATGTCTCCTTTTTGAGTTCATGGGCTAGCTTGTTCTACTTGCAGAGCCTGTTAAGATAAGTATTGGGTCTTTAAATGTGCCACTTGGTGTAACATGTGCTTAATTTATTTATTTGATTTATACTATTTAAGTTTTATTGTTTATTGTAGCTCGGAAGTTAAAATGAGTTTGATACCCCTGCTTTAAAGGTTCTGGGAAAATGGAAAAATTGGCATTCGAAGTGCTTCAAAAGTGCTTGAATTTCACCATGAAAAAGGTGTACGAACCCTGAAGAAAAGTTCAGAATAAAAAATTATAAATCTCCCTTTTTTATTTGTTGAAAAAAGTTTTGTAAGGTTCCTAACATTCCTCTACCATACTGGAGAATCATGTATAAAATACATTATTAAAAAATATATGTTTGTTTGAGGCAGTAGCCTTCTTGACTATAATCAATGATCAACTGGCAGATAATCAAATCAAATTGCATTCGTTGTAGAACTTTTCAGATGACAAACTGCAACTCAGTGCTGTAGAAAACCATTTAATGTGCAATAGAGAAAGGGTTTAAAACTGTGCTCCTGTCAGCCAACTAACCACACCCTACCATTGTGTATACCCCCACTTGAGGAAATACAGAATTTTAAATGAACTTGTAAGGAATGATGGAGTGTAAAACAACTAGAGACCTGAAACATAAAAGAAGAAAATTGAAAGTAACATGTGATGCGGGAGAAGGTTAGAAGTAAAAAAACAAACAAGGTAAATAAAGACGCTGAATTAAAAGCCATACTAAAAAAGTGTGTCTTGAGCCTCCTCTTCAAAATATCGAAGGGTCTCTGCAGATCTTATGTTATGTCCCCCGGCACACTTTTTCCATAGGCTAGTACCAAAGTGTCTGAAAGTTGCTTCACCATGTTTGCACTTGTTTTAGTGTTATAATGTTATACTCTCCTCTCAGGTGTTCGACAGGCGCTTTGGTTAACCAAAAGTGTGCAGATTTCTGGTTTGCCACCACAGCTTCTAGCTCTGGCTGAGAATCCTGCCAATCAGTTACCCAATCAAGACGACCGTGTTCAGAACGCCATTCGACATGCCTGCTTGTGGAACACAACAGAGGAGCAACCAGTAAAATTTGGGTATTTACGCATTGTATTTCCTACATATTTGTAGAATAGGCACCGATGTTGCTGGATATATTTTACATTCTCCATCCTTTTGTTAAAAAAAAACAAATGAAGCGTTGAGAACACTTTACCTTTGGTCTCATAGGTTTCAGCATCTTGAATTGATTACAGTACACATAAACGTCTCCGATCAAGTCAAGTTACATTTATTTGTATAGCACTAAATCATAAAATGTCTCAAAGGACTGCACAGGTTACAATTACACCATACCCTGATCTTAAAGCAGCGTGCGGGTAAGGAAAAACTCAAATTATCAGCATGAGGAAAATGAATAAACCTTGAGGTACTATGAAGTAATCCCCCTCCCAGATGACCAGGCTGCAATTGATTTTGCATTAAAAAACAAAAATTTCAGCACGAGATAAATATGAAACCTTGAGAAAGTGACTCACAAGTGGTAATCCCCAGGAAGACCAGGGTGCAATGGATTTAGCATTGGGTAACAGTACACAAAACATAGTGAACATCAATAAAAGACAACAATAGGTAATATTTTGAAATTTGTCCAAAAAGTTCATGACAACAACAACGCCTAAAGCCTGTAAAATAGTCCAAAAAGACCATGACAGCAAGGACGCAGCTTCCCATCTCTGCCGGCTGATTGATGCAGGCGTTGACATGCTTCAGGTCCAGATGCTGGTCCGCTGACTCATCTCATATCGTCCTCCCTTGTATCACCACGAGCCAGGCAGTCGGAAAAAGACAGGAAAAGAAAAGTATGAGGTGGTCATCAATCATAAGCTTTTGAATAGAAGTGGGTCTTAAGTCTAGTTTAAAAACCTCCACTGAGGTTGCAGATCTTATCTGAGACAGAGCCTTCCACAGCACTGGGGCCCGAATGGAGAACGCTCTCAAGCCTGCAGACTTCTTCTTGACTCTTGAAGTCACAAGTAGACCGGCATTTTCCGAGCAGAGGCTCCGTGCAGGAACATAGGGGGAGATCAAATTGAAGAGATAAGAATAGGCATGGTCCATGCAAACATTTTTATGTTGGTAAGAGAACCTTAAAGATATTCTCCAAATTGTGCAGTGCGCGCTGCGTGTGATGTGAAGTGGCGGACTTAGCTGAGGACACGATGAGGCTGCCGTTTACACTGCAGAGCTTAATGCTCTATTTTGATCTTTGGGTTAAATCCGATGTTTTTGTGAGCTTGTTCACTTCTCTAACTATATACGACTTGTACGCGATCTCCTGTGACTTAAATTTGAATGCCACAAGTGTCCCGTTTGTGCAGAAGAGGACACGTGACATCACACGCAATGCGTCCAATGTTTGCAAGAGTACTCATGGATGCTAACGCTGTAGCGTATCTAGCCATTTGAAAATTGCTGTGGTACCAGAGGCTGAATGGTATTGCCCCCCCCCCCCCCCCAAGTATTACTGTAATTAAATCCAAAACCTCACTTTCCCCCTATTAAATGCTTTCCGTGTTTACGTCTGCAATGGTGTGTTGATTTCTACGCTACGTGGAAGAACATGGAAACTGAGCATCCGTGAGAGAATTGAAGATGAAATGAATCAATGTTATTTGTGCGCTTGTCTGTGTTGTTGTAAGGCAACTGCAGCAGAGGGCACTCGCACCCTACAGGGCGGTGCGCCCTGTGTATGTGTTAAATTCAGAAATAAAACCAGCAACGGAGGCTGCGCCTTTTAACACGGTGCACCCTATGGTCGTACTGTACTAGCATCAAAAAATGTCATAACTTCACACAACATCTTCTAAATCTATTTTTTGACGTATATTTGTCTTAGCAAAACACTCCTCTTCAACCTGCTCCATCTTTGTGGCACACTTCAGTCCAGCCATCCATCCATTGGAAGAAGGATGCTCACTGAGAAATACTCATTGGCAGCTTCATGGAAAAGAGGTAAATATTACTGTGAAGTTGATTACCAACCGCCTTTATGTTGCTAATAATACGTGTAAATTGATTTAGAGAGGATTTGGACAGAGTTGGGTGGAGTCCACAAAGATTTTACTCAAGTAAAAGTACTGTTACTTCAGAATTATATTACTCGAGTAGAAGTAAAAGTAGTCATCGTAATACTTACTTGAGTCGAAGTAAAAAAATACTTAGTGGAAAAATTCCTCAAGTACTGAGTAACTCTAGCAACGTCGTATTGATTTTTTCTAAAACAACCAATTAGATCATCAAATTCTAAAAGTCCATCCAATCAGCCAAAAAATTAATTTGATTTAAAAGTAGATTGAAATAATCAACCTAAGTTCAAGTGCTACAATAAACAATAAAAATTAAATAGTATAAATCAAATAAATAAATTAAGCACATGTTACACCGAGTGGCACATTTAAAGACCCAATACTTATCTTAACAGGCTCTGCAAGTAGAACAAGCTAGCCCATGAACTCAAAAAGGAAACATTACATATTGTAGGCGGTGTTTCGCACACTTTTTAAGGGGAACATGCTTTTGATGTGAGGCCAGTGGTGCTCCTCCTCTTCTGTGTTTTCATAGTCGTTATTGCTAAGCGACATTTTCTATCTGTTTCATCCGTAAACAAGTTTTACCCTAGCTGAAGTTGAATAGGGTCACGTGACGAGGCTGCTGTGTTTGATTGGTTAAACATGGTAGAGCGGAGTCACAGATGTGTACTTACGTGGAGGGGGATTTATTAAGTAACGAAGAAACGACTTCACGGTTGCCGAATGTAGCGGAATAAAAGTACCGTTTTTGTCTTCACGAATTTACTCAAGTAAAAATAAAAGTTAGGGATTTAAAAATACTCCTAGAAGTACAAAATTTCCCAAAACTTACTCAAGTCAATGTAACGGAATAACTACTGCTAAAGTGAAAGGCTGAGTGATGAGTAAATGTACTCCGTTACTACCCACCTCTGGATTTGCATAATGGTGGAGTGACACCGAGATTATTTTTATCATTTCAAATCAATACAACAGGATTAATCCTTTTGCTTCGGCTTGTCTGTTCTTCACAATCCCAAATTAAGGAATATCTTAATGACCAACAGAATTGATGGACAGACCAAATCATTGCACTAAGAGTATTGACTTTTGCTTGGTGTGTGTGCTATAATTATATTCTTATAGAGTTGTGTTTCTGTCAGAGGACAAAAATAAAAAATAAAAACACCCTTCTTATGTAAGAGTTAATATTACATTTTTTACATTGATTACGTTTTTCTGTACTGAGCAACACAAGTGTCAAATTTTTTTCCCAAGGTTACAAAACAGTGGGGATATATTCCACTTCTTTTAATTCTGTGCTTCAGATAATAATGTTGTAAATTTAAGGAATTTTACTGGCAAACCAGCTTAATGTTTTTATTTCTACCTAGCCATTTAAGTGTGTTATGTATAATATATATTATGCTACATAACACACTGTTATTGTATATGTAAAAAATTACCTTCATATGTGCCTTAGTTCCTTAAAGAGTTTCCTAACCAGCAACAGGTCTTTTTAAAAGTTAGAACCAGTGTTGGGAACAACGCTGTTTTAAACAACGCCGTTACGTAACAGCGTTATCTTTTCAGTAACGATGAAATATAAGTGATTTTTTTTTACTGCTGTTTAAAAAAATAAACATGACAATAAAAGGTTTCCTTTGGCTTTAACTTACATGTACAATATCTTTTCTGAATAATTGGAACCTATTGTCAATCTATCTCTCTATCTACCCTTGTCATATTCCTCGAGAGGGCTGACCGACAGCAAGACAAACACACACAAAAGAAAAAAAAGGGAAAAAGTAGAAAAAAATACACACAACATTTTTTGGACCATGGTCAACCCAAATGCCCAAACAAGTTAAGAACATCAGCACCCAAGTTGGTCATGCTTTCATCCCTCCAGATGAAAGGGGACACAAGACAGCGGCCATGTTACTCGGGTCAGGGTGACACAACACACTTTTCTGTTCAACAGCAGGGCCCAACAGCTTTCACCTGTTTACCCCTGCCGCATCATACGGGTGCCCTGCCCATCCCTTAGAATGCGTCTAAACATCCCATTATCCTTTTACAACACCTCTCCACTCATTCCTATCACCGCTATATTTAAACCTCTTTCCTGCAGTGCACTCATAACACCATCCATCCACGTCAATCGCGTCCGTCCTCTTGGTCTCCTTCCATTTTCTGCTCTGTAGATCCTCTTCAACATTCACTCCTCATCCATGTGTCCAAACCAACCGAGTACGCTCTTATCCACACGCTTGCTCAGTTCCACTACCACTCCAGTTCTGTCTCTCACAATTTCATTTCTCAATCTATCCAATCTTGTCACTCCTAACATACTCCTCAAACACTTCATCTAAAAAACATTTATCAAAAACATTTAATTTCCTTTTGAATATTCCGGATTATGTCACCATTCAAAATAGCGACTATCACATAGTTAGATAGCTATTACGAACACAATATTTAGTAATGTGCCGAAAGAAAAGGGTTAATGAGGACTGAGTTTTGACACCACCTCACTCGTGTCGTTCGCGAACAAAACGTCTCTATGAGCCAGCTCTTTGAAGTGAACGAAGGGAGTCGGCTCCCTACAATCAACAGCTTGTTCCCTTCAATACGCCTTTTTTCCTCTTATAATTTGTCAATATGCTGTTGTTGACTTCAAATTTTTTAAGTTAAAATAGTTTGGTATTCTATCTTTTTTTGGGAGATTTATAAATATTTTAAAGGAACTCAAAATTACCATTAATTTTTTTTGCCCTTACTTTCACTAGATTTGTTATTTGAGTCCATAATACACTATGTTCCTTTTAAATTGTTGATTTCATACTCTGCCACATTGTAACTGCTTAACGCAATCTTTCTGCTGATGCTTTCTTTAGTGAAAGTGTGTTCTGTGTTCTTTATCAGGCAAAGACTTGTTGCAGATTCGGGGTCAAAATGGCTTTTTATATCACAGCATGGATCCTCTTCCAAGAGTTTCTGGACAACAGCTAGTGTCAGAAACTAAGGATCAAGTCCTTGAAACGTTTTATCCGATATTACCTACGGTGGACTTGCAGAAAATTAATGTGTATAAGGAGGACGTCAACTGCACAGGTACGGAATGGCGCTCCTTGTTTGCGTCCATTCCAGTGAAGGTCACCCTACTCCTCTCATAAAAGAGGAGTTATTTATTGTAATTAACTACTTGTTTTTTTTTTCACTTTTCATTTTTCTCAAACAGGTTTCAGAGAGCAGCATTATTACCCTCATGCCCACACACTTTACTTTGTGGAGGGTTTTGATCTCAATTTCACACTTCGTCCAGATCAATTCAGAGCCAAAATGATCATGTTTGTTTTCGGCAATGCTCTTGCACGTGCTCGGATGCTATATGGGGTAAGTTTGTGTGTATGTGTGCTTGCTCCATCAGTCAAGGTACTTTGTAGAGGTCGACCGATTATCAGGCAGGCCGATTGTCGTCAACAATATTTGGAAATTTGACAGATATCGGTGTCGGCATTTGTATTTATTCAACATTTATTAAGAGTGGGTTATTTAGGCTCATGCAGCTGAGCCCCTCTCCCCCTCTCTCCCTCTCTTTTGCCTTCAGTCTCACACGCTACCTATCCCTCGCCTTCTGATTGGATAAGCAACCAGTGGCTGAGCCATTAAAGCAGAAAGAATAACGTTAGAGCGAAGTAAACAGCAGCAGCTCTGCTAACTCCTGACTCCCGACATGCCTGTGAATCAAGACGGCTGATAAAATTGAGATTTTTAAAAAAGTCCGTGGTAGAAAACCGTGTGGTTGATTAACAGATAGCGTAAAAAATCTAGTTAACTTGTTCGAGGGAAACTTGTTTAGGTGGAGACTGATATATTAGCTCTTATAGTAACATTTCTTTGTCAATCAAGCATGTTTTTATTTGGTTGAGAGCGTAAAAAGCTTGCTAAAGTGAAAAGATGAGTGATGAGCTGTTATCACAACATTAGTTTGTCAATCTGGGTGTAAAACCGGAGTGCCCACACTTCAGCTCGTGAGGTCCGTTGAAATTTGTATTCATGATTTGTTTTTAAGTTAATTTAAGCCATGTTGGTTGTATAAACATTATTATTTATTGTAAAAAAATCAGGGAGCTATTTAAGTTTTTATGTACTTTTATACGAGTTGCTGCTAAGCCTGATATTATTTTATGCACTGTTTTTTATTTAAGTGAAAGATTAGTCATGTTAGTTGTGTTAATATTCTCATCTCATCTCATCAGCTGCACCGCTTATCCTCAGTAGGGTCGCGGGGTGCTGGAGCCCATCCCAGCAATCATCGGGCAGTGGGAAGGGGACACCCTGAACTGGTTGCCAGCCAATCGCAGGGCACACGGGGACAGACAACTCACTCGCTCATTCACACCTAGGGACAATTTGGACCTGCCAATTCACCTGAATCGCATGTTTTTGGAATGTGGGAGGAAACCGGAGTGCCAGGAGGAAACCCATGCAAGCACGGGGAGAACATACAAACTCCGCACAGGAAGTCTGGCGCTGGATTTGAACCCACAACAGGTTCCCATGACATGAACTGTGCCGCACAAGCGCTAACCACTGCGCCGCCGTGCATATATATATATATATATGTATATATATATATATATTCATTCAGCTATTATATGAATATCGGGGACAATTGGATTTGAACCCACGCAGGAGGTTCCCAAGACATGAACTGTGCCGCACATGCGCTAACCACTGCGCCGCCGTGCTGCCCCGTGTTATCATTGATTTAATATAAAATGTTTCAGTGGCCTCTTAGTTGTATTTGAATTTATAATAAATATTTTTCTTTTCTTTTTTTTTTTTTTTTTTTGCATTATTAAAAATGTATGATTCCAATTTTTAAACTTTTACAGCAAATTAAGAACGGCTCCAAATATCGGTTATTTGCCTCCTGCTAATACTAATAATCGGTATGGGCTCTGAAAAACCCATATCGGTCATTCACACCAAGGGACAATTTGGACCGGCCAATTAACCTGACATGCACGTTTATGGAATGTGGGAGGAAACCGGAGTGCCCGGAGGAAGCCCACGCAAGCACGGGGAGAACATGCAAATTCCACAAAAGAAGGTTCGATATGCTATAATAAGCAACACTTAATTTACTGCAAGTGGGGAAAGATCTAAGAAAGCTCCTCAAAGGGTTGTTTGAAATTAAATTAAACTTGTTTTAAATAAATAAATAAATAAATTGCATAGTCTGTTTTGCTGTAAGTAAATAGGTGCCGTGTTGTGTTTGTAAGATTTATCATTGCTTAATAAGGGGAATTGCAATTATTAATAAGTGGAGAAATTGTCTGATGTTGACAGGTATGATATTTGATTTGTCATAACTTTTCATATTGGAAAGAAAACTATTGACCACCCCCAAAAGGGCCAAATGTGAGACCTTACTAACTGATTTCTATTTTTTTCTTTCTTCCCCCGCATCCTTTTTGCCTTGTCCGCATCTGTTCATCCGTTCTTGCATACGCCAAGACCGAGTCCCACGGCGTCTTGGATCATCCAATCACAATACAGGCAGTTGGTGTCAAAGACCAAATTTTCCATTTCATTGTTTTTCAACTCAACACCACCGATCTGAGTGGAGACGACGGTATTAAAAACCAGGTTTGTTTACTTTTTGTAGTTAAACAATGTTTTTTTTTGTGTTTGTTTTTCTTACGTTGGTAATAATGATGCACTAAAAATGCCAAAGACTAAAAAAAGGTCTGTGATATAGCCTAAGGTGTTTGCAAACAAACTGATTTTCTCAATTTCATTGAAATCCCATACCCACCCAGGTCAGTTTATACCAGTGCTTCTCAATTATTTTTTTAAAACCTCTTGCCCCTCCAAAAAAACTCCTGCGTCTTATCAGCGTGATTTTGGTGTGATGTGGTTATTTGACAGCTTAATTGATTTAGCTCCATGCTGTCCGCTGCCAACATTTTCAACTAAAGCAAAAAAGCTGTATTTCCTCGTCAAACACAGTAAAGCTGATTGCTATATATGTTTTTTTTTTTCAAACTTCCTCGTCTTAGCTTTTGGGAGACTTTTAATTTTCTTCTTTATCCCAGTCTCTTTATCCCTCCGTCTGTCTTTTCATCCCCATTAAATATTTTTTCATGGGGTCACCGGAGGGTTTGCAACACTTCGTATCTACTCTTTATATTTATTCTCTCGTCTATGTATGTACAAAGTGCAGATGCTTTACCATCGAGCACAGACACACTGCCAATAAGAGCGCTGTTGCCCCCTAATGTAGTGGAGGTTCAATTGCACTTTCTTCTAGGATAGTAAAAATAAAAAAAATAAGTACCCGATATCAAATGTGCCCCCAAGGGGAACCTACCCCACTATTTGAGAACCACTGGTTTATACAAACACAGTAAATTGGATTGTAAAATTTTACTCAGGCACTAAAGTAGATTTGCTAAAAATGCTCATGGTAACATAATAACAAAACATGGGGTTGTTTAGGGAAGTTCAATAGTCAGAAAGTAACATAAAATAGTTTACAAAGCACTTTTCGAAGCTCCTGCGTAAGTACGAAAATATGTAATTTCCTTAGAAAAGGAATAAAATATTATATTCCTCAAATGTATCATTGGAAAAAAATAAATTAAAAAAATATTAATTCAAATATATACAAATTGTTGATAATTTGAATCAAGAACCAAAGGTTATTGTTGTCGGTCCACATAAATAAGCTTGAGCTTAAAGCCCCAGTGTGTAATATTTGACCATTAGAGCACACGGTTGTCCAATTAGAACGGAAACCAGTGCCAGAGAGCAAAGTGTAGCAGCAAGTTGCCAGACAAACATAGAGCGGACCTTAGGTCGTGATTCCACCATGTAAAAGAAATACAAATTTCTCGTCGAATGATTTCTTTTACACAATTAACATTGGTATAAAAACTCATATATATTTGCCTAGTATTAAAATCAATAATTTTTTTAACTGAAAGTTTTTTGTACCACTAGAAGGCACTAGGTATTATACCCTGTCCTTTAAGGGAAATATGTCTGTTTTGAGGCTAAGCTAAAGCCAATACGTAACCGGATGAATAAAAAATTCCGCCCTCGTTAAAAGGATCAGTGTTTTTACAGACTATAAAACATAAGACAATGCAGTGTGCTTTGTAATTGTATAAATTAACTTTCAGGCATTTGAATTGGTATCGAATCATACTGTAACCATATAAATGGGAATTGACTCTTGAGATACCCATTAATTCCCACCACTAATATTTACTGTATTTTCAAATAAGGATTCTATGTTCTGAAATCAGCTATTTTATATATATATATATATATATATATATATATATATATACTGGACTGTCTCAGAAAATTAGAATATTGTGATAAAGTTCTTTATTTTCTGTAATGCAATTAAAAAAACAAAAATGTCATACATTCTGGATTCATTACACATCAACTGAACTATTTTAAGCCTTTTATTATTTGAATATTGCTGATTTTGGCTTACAGCTGAAAAAAACTCAAAAATCCTATCTCAAAATATTAGAATACTTCCTCAGACCAAGTAAAAAAATAATTTTATAACAGCAAAACTAAATCAAACATTTGAAAATGTCCATTGATGCACTCAGTACTTGGTTGGGAATCCTTTTGCACGGATTACTGCATCAATCCGGCGTGGCATGGAGGCAATCAGCCTGTGGCATTGCTGAGGTGTGATTGATGCCCAGGATGCTTCGATAGCGGCCTTCAGCTCATTTGCATTTGTAGGTCTGGTGTCTTTCATCTTCTTCTTAACTATACCCCACAAATTCTCGATGGGGTTCAGGTCAGGGGAATTAGCAGGCCAATCAAGGACAGTGATGCCATGGTCAGTGCACCAGTTACTGGTGGTTTTGGCACTGTGGGCAGGTGCCAGATCATGCTGGAAAATGAAATACTCATCTCCATAGAGCTTTTCAGCAGATGGAAGCATGTAGTGCTCTAAAATCTCTTGGTACGCAGTTGCATTTACTCTGGACTTGATGAAACACAGTGGACCAACACCAGCAGCTGACATGGCTCCCCAAACCATTGCTGACTGTGGGAACTTCACACTGGATTTCAAGCAACTTGGATTTTGCTCCTCTCCAGCCTTTCTCCAGACTCTGGCGCCTTGACTTCCAAATGAAATGCAAAACTTGCTTTCGTCTGAAAAGAGGACTTTGGACCACTCTGCAACTGTCCAGTGCTTCTTCTCCATAGCCCAAGTCAGACGCTTCTTCCGTTGTCTTGAGTTCAGAAGTGGCTTGACCATGGGAATACGGCTATTGTAGCCCGTTTCCCGGACACGTCTGTGAACTGTGGCTTTTGATACCTGGACTCCAGCTTCAGCCCACTGTCTTTGAAGCTCCCCCAAATTCTGGAAGCGGCTCTTCTTCACAATTTTGTTAAGGCTGCGGTCATCTCTCTTGGTTGTGCAGCGTTTTCGGCCACATTTTTCCCTTCCAACAGACTTTTTGTAGATATGCTCTGAAACTGCACTCTGTGAACAGCCTGCTCTTTGAGAAATTTCTTTTTGTGTCTTACCCTCCTTCAGGAGGGTTTCAATGATGGTCCTCTGGACAGCAGACAGATCAGCAGTGATTTAGTTTACTGAACCAAGCTGAGTGTTTTTAAGGCTCAGGAAACCCTCGCAAGGTGTTTTGAGTTAATTAGATGATTCAGGTGATTAGTTGAATAGCCTACTTGTATACTTTTTCATGATATTCTAATATTTTGAGATAGGATTTTTGAGTTTTCTTAAGCTGTAAGCCAAATTCAGCAATATTCAAATAATAAAAGGCTTGAAATAGTTCAGTTGATGTGTAATGAATCCAGAATGTATGACAATTTTGTTTTTTTAATTGCATTTCAGAAAATAAAGAACTTTATCACAATATTCTAATTTTCTGAGACAGTCCAGTATATATATATACATATATATTCAGCTATTATATGAATATCAGGGACAATTTGATCCAGAAGCGGGTCTATCTAATGTCATGTGTTTTTGCTGCTTTAAATCCTCCCTCTCACATCTCTCGGAGAAAAAGAGCCAAAACTAAAATCGGAATGTGCATGCCTTAAAAGTCAAATTACCTTAGTAGCAAAAAAATATATATATATATTTGATATACTGTGTCTGTTTTACTCAAATAATTTCTGTTATTCAGGGTTTGTTCATGTGTCTTTTTCTAGTTGGCAACTGAGCATTGTTTATTTGTATTGTTTTAGGTTTGGTTGGATAAAGATGTAGAGCTGCACGAAAGTGCCAACGTCAAACCGATACTTTTCAGGAAGGAAGTGAAGGTAATTGCATCCTGGCTTTCTCTATAATAAATGCTGGCGTGTGATGCTTTCTCGATTATTTCAAACAAAAAAAAGTATACTTTAAACCGCATTATTTTGTGGTTGGCGTGGAGATCAAACCAAGAATATGCCACCCTTAGATAAATTTAGCTCTAACTGTGATTATTGAATAATCGTTACCAAATTATAATTGTAGGATTCCAGCAAGCATGCTACGAGTAGATTTGCATAAATTATGTGTATTAAATTTGGATTAAAGGTGTTTTAAAATACGTTATTCTTTATTGATCATTTTGGAAAGGACGAACAGTGGCCTTTCTGCATACGAGCTACACTACTAACTACAAATTTGAGATAAAAGATGTCTTTCAAGCTTCTTGCCCAATATTATAACGTAAACTAAGATGTCACGCAGTACAGTAGATTCCGAGAATACCATATTCATTTGTTATGTAATATATAAAGGCTCTTTGAACTCAGTTGGGCATCGTTAACACATACTTAATACAAACAAATATTCCACCCTTTAACTTTTTGACACACCAAAACTTTAATAATACCCCAACCACTGCTGCGGCAATAGCGAGTCACTAAAAGTAACAATTAAAGGATTTCCATTTGTTTTCTTTCTTTGTATAGGTACCAGCTGGTCTTGTAGGATACAAGCCAGAGACGTTCTCCAAATTTCTTGCCCTGTACCTCCATGGGGCTGTGGAGCACTAAAGAACCAAAGCCTGTTTTTGAAAAGGAGTGTGGGGAAATCGTGTAATTATTGTAATAGTGTTCTGCAAAATTGTCTCTGCCCTGAATTTGTCTTGCAACCAGTCCGGGGGGGTCCCCCGCCCGCTGCCGAAATCAGCTTGGATTGACCCTCTTGAGGATAAGCAGTTGGACAATGAGTGAATGACTAATAAATGGTTTTAATACTAAGTAACAGTGGTTTTCAATCTATTCAGTTGCTTCAAGGATTACAATTGCTTCAGTAGGGTTTAGATTTGGAGTCTCTCAAGAGTAGTGCACAAAACAAAACAATCAACACTTGGAATGCAATTTTCGCATATTGATTGAATCACTATTGACATGAGAGACAAATGTGCTTGGATACAGTAAATACAGCAATCAATTGCCAGTCAAGTGAGAAAAGATGGATAGCTGGATGAATACTGCATAAAATACTACAACTAGTATTATTACCGGTAAATTATTTGGGTACAAGCTCATCCTGAATGATGAGAGTATAAATAAAAGGTCACTGAGTGTTTAGTTGAGTGGGAGATGCTAAATTTTAATTTCAGTAAGACCAAAATGAAAACCAAAGGAAGTAGTACAAAATTTCAAAGTAGTGGAGTAGGAAATATTAAAAAAATAAACTGAATCGAAAACCAGAGGAATGACGTCCAGGAAAAGCAAAACAGCAGAAAAGAAACGCTTAATCTATATATCTATATAGTTTTGGTTTCACTAAGGTAGTGAAACGTGAAAATATTTTTGAAAAAAAATAATTCTTGAAGTCGACATCACTAGTGACGATGATGTAAAGGCATTTAGAATTTAAAATTCTGTATTGTTTTACCCCGTATTTCCACTGGTGCGTCATTGTTCAGACTCCCTACCAATAGATGGCGGTAAATGCACTTAAACGTTTTCTGTACCCATTATGAAACAAAGAAGAAATAAAATGGATGAAAACATTTATCTTTGCAACTTGTTATGACAATTATATTAACTAAAACGCGACTGTGACATTTAAAACTGGTAAGCATTTAAATGATGACGAAATCTTCCTTTTCGCAGAGCTTTAAATATAACTGAATCATGACACGTGATTTATTTGGACGTATAACTAAACCAGTGTGTTAGGATGTTTACTTAATTATACACTCCTCTTCATTTATTGCTAGGCAAGGTTGGGTAGGGTTACTATAACTTGATTACTTTCAATTTCTTTTGGATTACTCCAATACCAAATATGCTAATAAAAGACAAAATAAACTAAATATGAATAAAATTACTTAATTTTGTGCAGGCTTGGGGAGTAACTGAATACATGAAACGGCAAAATGATGATGGCAAGCTGTTTGAATTTATTTTCATTTTGTTTCTGTCGCATTTTATGTTAGTTTTGCCGGAGATCAAAGAGATCTAAGCCAGGAGAGAAAGCTTACCACGTTTTGTGAGTCATAATTTTATTCATATTTAGTTTCTTTTGTCTTTTATTAGCATATTTGGTATTGGAGTAATCTAAAAGTAATTGAAAGTAATCAAGTTAAAGTAACCCTACCCAACCCTGTTGCTAGGCTACATTAAATATCAGTTCTAAGTCCAGTAACTAGGCTCTCACCTTCATAAAACCGTACAATGGTCACAGTCATATTGTAACTTTACTGGCATCCAAGTTTATGCAGTAGTTCATGTATTAAAAGCAACAAACTAGCTCTCACTTAGATGACATCTGATTATGTGTGCCAAAGCATTTAGAGGTATACCTGATTACTTGTATTAACTGAAAAACACATTATTTTGTATGTATACTAGTGATGCTATGTGCCCAATAAAATGATTGATCAGCCTATTATGCTTGTTTCATCAAAGATTACACAATGAAGACCAACAAATCCTACAAACTTGTGCTGCACAAGAAAGGTTTTGGTGGAAACGGTAAGTTAAAATCATCACACGTATTATTATATTGTTTTTATCTAATATTATTTTTGATTTTGGCCAGATGATGAGGTGGTGGTTAATCCAAAGGTTTTCCCCCTGATCTGCCTCTGGGACATCATTGAAATTGCACATCCCACAGATGAGTTTAGGTAAACTTATGCCATAAGTAGAGAGTTACTAGAGCTTTTAATTTATTCCCAACAAACGTGAGCTTACGGCCTTTCTCGTTGTTCTTAAAATGTGCAGTCCGCTGTTGCTCCAAGTGAAGAGTTTAAAAGAAGACCTTCAAAAGGGTATGTCGACCATTTGAAACCTTTCCTGTAAATCATGTTTGCCGCTATTAGAGTTTTATCTTAAGAACATTCTCTTTCTCTCAGCTTTTTCAAATTGAAAGAATGAATCAAACTTTATTTTGAACATGTCAAAACAAAAGAAGTAAAAAAAAAACACCAAAAAAAGTTAACGTACATGTCCGAAAAGAAATAGGAAGAAACATATGCTTATTTAATCCCACCCCTAAACTTTCTTAATATTTGAGTTTTAAAGCTAGATCTCTTGTGTATATACATGTAAAAACACCTCATGAATATCCATATAAACATTGGTTTTGTGGATGCAGTCACTACATCATCTTCACTATTTTCACCGTCATCATTATCATCATTGCTGTCGCCATACATTTTCGGCATAATATTTAATAAGAGTATCTCTTATAATAACAATAATTCTCATGGGTGCTCATAGTGAGAACTGACTATTTTGTGGTGTGTGTTGTCAATCATAAAAGTATTTTTGGACCTGCTGTTATAGGGGGTCTGCCCACAGGTAGCATAACCACCCAATATTAAGTGTCCTGATCTGTGCATTAAAAACACATGGCATGGAAGCTTGAGCAAGATGCCTCCAGCATCAAGCTCCCACTTGTCTTCCCTAACTATTAGATGTGCAGGACATGTCTGTATTTTGTTCTTTTTAAGATGTATATCTATGTGATTGATCCCCAGTGTTTTTTGTTTTTGTTTTTCACATTCATCACCAACATATTTATTAGCCTCATTGTTTGTTTATAAATATAGATCCAGGTTGCAATGAATTTGCATAATATGATGGCGACAGCACGATAACAATATAATAATAATAGACATCCATCCATTATCTGCACCGCTTATCCTCAGTAGGGTCTTAGGGGTGCTGGAGCCCATCCCAGCTATCTTCGGGCAGTGGGCAGGGGACACCCTGAACTGGTTGCCATCCAGTTGCAGGGCACACAGGAACAGACAATTCGCTCGCTTATTCACACCTAAGGAAATAATGGACCAGCCAATTAACCTGACATGCAGGTTTTTGGAATGTGGGAGGAAACCGGAGTGCCCGGAGGAAACCCACGCAAGCACGGGGAGAACATGCAAACTCCACACAGGAGGTTTGATCTCATGACATCAGAACTGTGCCTCACACGCGCTAACCACTACGCCGCCCTTCTGCCCAATAATAGACATATAGTGGACAATTATAATAATAATATCAACAAAAATAATAGTCACGATAATTGTTTTAATAATAATAACAAGCCTAATTATGAGCTTTACCCATCTATTGACTGTATAAGGCCTCTGCTCACTTAGATTATTTGATACCAATAATACCAAAAATAATGACAATATAAGTCACATCATAGGTATAATAACAATCATCAATAATATTTATCATAATACCAGATTAATTTTGTTTTATATATAATGCTACTAATCACTAAATGTAATTCAGACACCAACTACAATTGACTGAAATTGAAATTCATGCGACATAATACAGCACAAAATACACTTGTAGTTATAAAAACAATGTTTTGTCATCAATTTGAGCCCGATTGGTCTGTGACAGAAATATAGTTATTTACTTTCCAATACTTTAAATTCCTTCATTTTCCATTCCTCTTTAGAAACCATCAGTGTGGATCAGGCTGTGGCACAAGCTTTCAGACTCCGTGCATATCAAGATGTCATTGTTAACATTGTTGACCCAAAGGTTTGTTTTGTTTTGGTTTCTTTAGCTAATGGCTTCAAAAGAAGTACTAAAGTATACTTGCACTACTCCATCATAGTTTCCGTCAATTTTTTGTTCCCTTAAGCAAGTCACAGAAATGGATTCAGTGTTTTGAAATACTTTTTGTTGATTTTATTTTAGCCTACTTGTGTTTATGTGTATAATGTGGATGTGAACATATGTTTATAAATCTAGATTGTGCTTATTTTGGAAATAGTCTGGAACCTAAACCCCCAAATAACTGGGGGATGCTACTGATATTAGATCAGTTTGTCATCATTTTATTTATTAAGTATTTAATTAAGATTTAATGAAAAAGCTGTTAGAAAGTGCTGCAAATAACAGAAGGAAAATAATGGATTATTTTTGCAGATAGAGGTCTCTGGTGTGTGGTCAAATTAGCCAACTTATATTAGTCTATTACTAAATATCCCATGAAAACGCATTTTAAGTCAAGTTACATTTATTTGTAAAGGCTTTAATCACAAAATGTCTCAAAGGACTGCACAGGTTCAATTACACCGTCCCCTGATTTTAAACCAACATGCGGGCAAGGAAAAACTCAAACCTCAACTTGAGGAAAATCTGAAACTTTGAGTAGGTGCCTCACAAGTGGTAATCCTCCTTCCAGGATGACCATGGTGCAATAGATTTAGCATCGGGTAACAGTACACAAAACATAGTGAACGTCAATAACAAACATGGGTAGGATGTAGCAACGACGCCTCGAGCCTGTAATAATTGACCAAAAAGGCCATGACAGTTTGTGAATGTACTGAAACTAATAACGATATGTTCATGTTTATAGGACGTCACTCTGGACTTAATGGAACTGACGTTTAAGGACCAGTACATTGGCAGGGGAGACATGTGGAGACTAAAAAAGAGTTTGGTATGGGTTTCAAAGGTTTTTGATGTTTATTTTGTCAATTGTATTGAATTTTATTTTTGTAGGTGAGGACATGCGCTTATGTGTCACAGAAAGTGGAGTACGCTGGAATCAGGTACATTCAATCTTTCTTTCTTTTTTTTTTCATTCAAGTGTACTTCTTTTTGTGGTGTGCTAGGTCCCAGGCAAGTGAACTGTGGGTGAAGGGAGAGAAAGTGACTTGCGGCTATGTCAGTGAAGACACCAGGGTAAGATGGAGACTATACTTAAACAAAAACGGGGAAACTAGTTCCTAAACACCTTAAATATAGTATCACTTTGCTTCATGCAGAGGAAGTACTGTAATTCACTTGAAAAATTAGAAAATTAAAAAAAAATTGAAAAGCATTTTTTCTTTTCATCAATTGTCTTTTTGGTCTAATCTCTTTAGTTCATTTTACTAAAAGTCATAGTTTGGTAGTCCTGCTGATATTTATGAACTCAGGTGTAATTTAGGCTCAATTCCAATACTTCCTTTTTCACTTACCCACTCCGTCTTGTTCATCTTTCTCTTTTCCCATCCACCTCTTTGGTGATGACAAGGGATCGATTCCTCTCTAGGAATTAAGAACTTGATTCCATCTTATCACATCAGTTTGAGCAGCGTTTGAGTAACATGTTACATTTTTTCATGCTTTTTTTCTTTTATTTCACTCAATTCAAAACAATATTGGAACTGGTTACAACAACAAACTGTATTGACAGACGAGTACTGCAATTCACCCTTGTTAATTCTTCCTCAACTTGCGACAGACCTGTGCTTTTCCTTGTCCAATATCACAATCTGTATGAATTTATGTTCCATAACACAACATGAACAAATATAGCTGTTTATTTCCTCCCTCGATTGTTTGGAGCCAGTCGGTGATTCTAAAGGTGCATGGCTAGTGAAAAACTAGACTGCTCCAGAGGGGGCTTATGTTCCTCACTTTTCCACCTTACTCAGCGCTTTGTGGAGGTTACGGATTTCCTAACCTTCATTTGGAACATGCTATTTTAGAGGAAGAATCAAATTTGAGGGGAAGTGGGAGTAATGAGATTGAGCCTTAGCATATTTACCCGGAATATCAGTTCCCAAATCTCATTGCCCTCATCAGGAACATGCTTGTCCAGAGTAAGGTCCACAATTACCTTTTTTTTCTTTTAATTCACTCACTTCAAAACAACATTGGAACTGGTTACAACAATAAATTGTATGGTGCAAAATAAATAATTATGTCAACAGACAATTACTGCAATTCACTCTTATGTTTCCCTTGTCTTCACGGCAACCACCCTTTGTGTTTTTCCCTGTACAACATCACATTTTGTCACCTCATGTGTGGCCCCTTTTCAAGGTTTCTTAATTTTCCCCATGTTGAGGTTTCCCTTGCCCTCATGTAGGTTTCACATCAGGGGATGGTGTAATTATAGTCTGTAGTTTGCAATAGTCTGTGGTCTGTGCAGCCCTTTGAGACTCTTTGTGATTAAGGGCTATACAAATAAACTTGACTTGACGATTTAATTATTAATGGCTAGTAAATGTAAAATATAAACAGTGGCCAAAAAATGGAACAAATCCAAGCACAGCATGCTGAAAATTAAGAAATCCAACTAAACTTACTCGTCTTAGCTTCAGTGAGAAGACTTGTTTGTTTCTTTACCCCAACTCACTTTGTCTGTCTTTGCATCTGTGTTAAATATATTTTTCATGGGGTCACTTGAGGGTTTGTTACACTTCGTGCTTATACTTCATACTCAATGCTTGTACGGTGTTCTTAATGCTCTGCGTGAAGGCTAAATGTAAACAAAACATTCTTCTAAAGAGAACGCCACTGCGCCCTAGTGTAGTGGAGGTACAATTTCACTTTATTTGGGGAAAGAAAGGAAAAAAAACTTCCCCAAAGTCAAATGCGCCCGCGCCCTCCTTGACGGATATTTGACACCTACCCCCCCGAGGGTTGCCTGTGTCACTATTTGAGAACCACTGCCACAGTTCAAAATGGACTGAAATGCTTTTAGGGAGCGCTGGTATTTAGTTTTTCCTGGCAGATTTCCCAGAAGCCGAGCAGTCTGTTGTCCTTATTAGCACAGAAGTCCGTAAAGTCTTTCAGCAGACGGTCAGCCAGCTTCTCATCACCCAGAAGTCCGGTTCTCCAAGCTTTAGTCAACATAGTGTTGTAGGCCCAATAGTAGCCAATGCGATCCTCGCCGCTGAATGACCCCTGGCTGTTAGACGTAGTTGAGTTACGGCGTCGACGCTGCTGCCTGCTGCTATATTTACGTTTGGAGTATGGCAGTTGAAGCAGAACGGTGCCTGGAAAAAGGGCAGACTCAAATTGGATCAAGAACAGGGGTTCTCATTACTTTGTGTTTTTCCCCTGCTTTTTTTCCTCTCTTTTCCCCTTTTTCTATTTTTTTTTCTTGTTTTCTTAGCGTTTTACTTTTTTTGTTCTTGCTTTCTTCTTCTTTTTTTCTTTCTTGCTTGTCCTTTTTTCTTTTTTTTAGTTTATTTTAATAGCCTTTTACTTTTCTCAGCTATTGACTTCTTTTTCCTTCTTTTTTTCTGAGCTTTTTCTTGTTTTTTCTTGTCCTTTTGTCCTTTCTTTTTTCTTCTTTTCTGTCTGTTTTTCAAGCTTTTTTTCTTGTATTTTTTTTCTTGGAGCTTTGTTCTTCTTCGTGTTTCTTCTTGTTTTTGTTTTTATTCCTTTCCTTCTTTTTATTCTTCGTTTCTATTTCACTAGCTAATTATTTTTCCCCATGCATTTTTCTCTTCTTTTTTCTCCTTTTCCTGTTGTATTTCTTTTTCCTTAATTTTTTTTAAAATTTATTTTTTACGCCTTTTTTCTAATTCAATTTGTGTGTAAAGTTACAGAATAGCATATGAATAACCTATATTTATATGTTGATAATATGTATATTATTTGCCATCATGTAGGTTTTAGTCATAATAGTCTTTAGTTTGCAATAATCTGTGGTCTGTGCAGCCCTTTGAGACTCTTTGTGATTAAGGGCTATACAAATAAACTTGACGATTTAATTATTAATGGCTAGTAAATGTAAAATATAAACAGTGGCCAAAAAATGGAACAAATCCAAGCACAGCATGCTGAAAATTAAGAAAGAAATCCAACTCTTTACAATGGGAGAGTCTGATTACTCCAGTCTAAAATACAGGTAATTTGTGGCGATTACTACCTTGACTATGTATTCTTTTGCCAGCTGTTTGCTACATGCTACACCTAGAAAAGGCACCACAAAATGTGTATCAGTTCAAAAATAATGTATCAATTGTGCACATTTATAATGGGCCATGAAAATTATTAAGGTAGCATTTCCTAGTGGTAAAAATGTAAGCTACATATGACCATCATTCCTACCTAACACGTATACGTGGGGAGATTTGTCTCAAACAGATTTACACACGTATTGTTCAAATCAACAAATATATTCGCAATGTACATGCAGGATCAAATATCACATAGATAAATCACAACTATAGATGCCTTTCCATGTTTTTCAGTTTTCCCTTTCCCTAATGTAGGTTTTAGACCAAAGGATGGTGTAATAATAGTTTGCAATAATCTGTGGTCTTTGCAGCCCTTTGAGACTCCTTGTGATTAAGGGCTATGCAAGTTTCCTCACACATTCCAAAAACATGCCTTTCAGGTGGATTGGCCGGTCCAAATTGTCCCTAGGTGTGAATGAGCGGGTGAGTTGTCTGTCCCCGTGTGCCCTGCGATTTTTCTGGCAACCAGTTCAGGGTGTCCCCTGCCCACTGCCCGATGATTGCTGGGATGGGCTCCAGCACCCCCGCGACCCTACTGAGAATAAGCGGTGTAGCTAATGAGATGAGATGAGACAAATAAACATGACTTCACTTGACTCGAAGGAATTAATGTTCCATTACACAACATACACCTAAAACTGTTTTTCCCTCCCATTATTGTTTTGAGCTGCCTGCTATTTCTGAAGAGGCTTGGCCAGTGAGGAGCTAGGGCGCTCCAGGATTGGCTTCTGTTCCTCACTTTTTCCACCTTACTCTGCACTTACTGAGGATACAGATTTCCTAAACCTCATCTGGAACATGCTTTTCTAGAGTAAGAAGCAAATTTGAGGGGAAGCGGGAGTAATGAGATTGAGCCTTAAGCATATTTACCCAGAATATCAGTTCCCAAATCTCATTTGCGGCAGGAAAAAATTCCTGTGTTTATTTGTTGTCATAGATTTCACATTAAGTAAAAGTACAATCAACAAAGTGAAACATCAATATTAAACCTAATTACCTTGTGATCCAGGTTGTGTTCAGATCCACATCTGCAATGGTTTACATCTTTATCCAAATGAGCTGTGAGATGTGGGACTTTGACATTTATGGTTAGTTACCTTTTTTTTACACCATACACCTCACATGTTTTTCAATTGATTTAGTCTCATCTCAGCCTTTCAATTGTAGGTGACCTATATTTTGAAAAGGCTGTAAATGGTTTCCTATCAGACCTTTTTGGAAAGTGGAAGGTTTGTGAGTTTTCTTTTTGTTCGGCGATATTCTATCCACAGTGAGCGACATAATATGTGATAATTTTCTTTTCTAATAGGATAAAAATTGCAGTCATGAAGTGACAGTTGTGCTTTTTTCACGTACGTTCTACAATGCCAAATCGAAAGGTGAGCCTCTCATCATCTCCATTTTTGCACGTTATTAATACAGTAATGAGTCCTCATTCTCACAGATGAATTTCCTGAGAGTATTAGAGCATCGATCCAACAAGATCACGAAGGACGTTTTTATGAGGACTTTTACAGGTACAAAGTATTCATATTAATGAGGTGGCGGCAGAATAGGAACGAAACATGTCTTTTGTTATCAGAGTCGTGGCTCAGAATGAAAGGCGTGATGAGTGGACTGCCTTATTAGTCACCGTCAAGAATCTCTTTATTCAATATCCTGTCCTGGTGCGACTTAAAGAAGCAGGTGACACTTCGGGGACTAAAGCCCAGACTTTCATCTGAATGTTGTACTGTATAATGACTCAAAACTTTTCTTTCTTTATTGCAGATGGTTTTCCTGTTGGATATAATTCAACTTCTGCTCAGGGAAACTACTTGGAAGCCATCAACCTTTCTTTCAATGGTTGGTATACTAATTGTCTGGGGAAAAAAGTGTAAATACACATGGGTGTATGTTTGCGGTTGGCATTGTTAGGGCCCAAATAAGAACCAAACACGATTCTCACATTTAACAGGGACAATGCACAGCCAATCTCATTGGTCACATCATCAGTGCTTCAGCAGAGAACCTATTTAACCCTTTTTGCGACGCTAGATGACTGATCGATTTTTATTTATTTTTTGAGTTACCACATAATATTGGGGACAAAACAATGATTGCTTAATGTTGGTGCGGACATGCCACCTCCTTACATGAAAAATGTACGAGATATTGGTTGAAGTTTGGGGATCACCATTTTTCTCATAACATAGGGAATTTGATCAAGATCCATTTTGAAAATATGTCTCACTTGCAGGGTTTCCTCCATAAAACCTGGTTGAAAAGGATGGGACGGATTTGAAATGTGATCCAATTTAGCAAAGTTTGGTTAACTGGAAGTGGGCTAAAAAGGGGGTAGGAGTGATTGAGTTTGAATGTCAGATGGACATTAAAATTCTTCTATAGCCTAGTACCTCGCCATTTTCTTTTTTAAAGGACTGGGGAAAACAGTTTAGATGTCAAAAATGATTATTGGATCCTTTAGTTATCGCCATCTATGTGATGGTTATAAAGATGTTTGGGTTTTTTTTGCATTACCTTCTTACCAGCTCAGTAGCCTAGATGGTAGGGCGCCCGCTTTAAAACTGGGAGGTCGCTGGTTCGCGCCTCGGCCGAGTCATACCTAAGACTTATAACATTGGTAAAATGGCGGCGCCCTCTGTTGGCTGCGGCTGCATCGGCTCGCTACAACGGGTCAGGTGTATCGACATTTCGTTCTTACAAAGAATGACAATACAAAGGAAATTATTATTATTATTATTAAAAGAATCATATTCAAGTCATTTAAAAATTATTCCCATTACTTCCTCTTAGAACAGGGGTGTTAAACAGGCGGATCATGCTTGCTAGGGGATTGAATCCAGCTCGTGAGACAACGCCCAGTGAAGCGCAAGAGAAAAACTAGCTGCAGGTTGAAATATGGCCACTTGATGTTGTCAAAGCCAGGTGCCTCTCACAAACGATGTACTTGTATTTCTTTCTCTTTCTTCCTCCCTTTTTCTCTCACTCTCTCTCTCTCTTTCACTCTTTTCTTTTTTCTTTGTTCCTCTTTTCTCTCTGTGTCTTTTTACATTCTTTTGCTCTCTCTTCCTTTTTCCTTTTCTCTCTTTCTCTCTCTACTGCTTTCCCCATCTCTCGTGCCCCCTTCTCTCTTTCTATTTCTTTTTGAATTTCTTTCTGTTTCCCTCTTTTTTCCCTCCCCTCTCATTATTTCTCTTTTTATCGCTTTTGTTTCTCATGCTCTCTCTCTCTCTCTCTCTCTCTCTCTCTCTCTCTTATCTCTCTTTCTCTCTTCTCTTTCTATGTCCCGCCCTCTCTACTTTTCTCTCCCTCTCTTTTTATTATTTCTTTCTCTCTTTTTTTCTTTCTCTGTAATCTACTGGTCCGCCCCCCCAGAGAATGTTTGTTCTATCGTGTGGCCCCCGAGTTAAAATGAGTTTGACACCCTTGTCCTAGAACAACCCACTCCGTCTTGTTTATCTGTTTACCACCCTTTCCACTTCTTTGGTGAGGACAAGGGAATAATTCCAATAGGATTTGCAAACATACTTTCTGCTTGCCACATTGACATTTCGAACTGAGTTTGTTGTGCTGTAAAATACGACAATTGCTCTTCTATGTTTTTCTCAATTCATCTTACTTAAAAATTGGAACCGGTTATGATAATAAATGGTAGTGTTTATCCTGAAAAATAAAGAAGTATGGCAGCATACAAGTACTGTACTCACAACTGCGCTTCACTCTTGTTTATTCTTCCCCTCCGATCCCACCCCCCTCCACCCATCTTTTTTTTTTTTTTCGTTCCCACAATGGCTTCTTGCTTGTCGGTAATGCTGAGCGTGTGTGGCTTGAGAGGAGCTAGTTAGCTCCCGACCTGACTTTGTGAAAAGAGGCTTGGGTCCCTAACTTTTCCCCCTTACTCCTTGCTTTACAGTGGGTTCAGGCTTTGCTTTGCTAAATTGAGGAGTAAAATTTAAGGATAGTGGTAGCCTTACTCAGGATACTGTGATCATAAAATAAGTCTTATAAAATAGCATGGAAAATTTAAGGTTTCAGCATTACAAATTAAATCCCAGTTTTTTCAAACCACATCCACAAAACTAATGTTCTCTAATTCATTTTTTAGTTTTTGACAAGCATTATATCAATCGCAACTTTGACCGGACTGGTCAGATGTCAGTTGTCATCACGCCGGGCGTGGGAGTTTTTGAAGTGGATCGTCTTCTAATGATTCTTACCAAGCAACGAATGATTGACAATGGCAAGTATAAACTCTAAAACAAACACAATCCTCCACATTTTAAATGTTGAAGCCAGTTACTTTCATTTGAATTTGATGTCTCCCAATGAATGAAAAATCATCTAATTGCAAGGACCTGATAGAGAACTTCAGAACATCAAGTTTTTTTTGCTGTTAATTTTTTTTGTATAGTATACTATTTGAAAGTGAATTTCCTGTTGGATGCTCATGAGGAGAATATGTGGTTAGATAATTAATTTATTCCCTTCCCAGTGGTGTGAGAATAGGTTAAATAGGGATTTTATTTCGTCCTCTTGTACCTGTCTCTTTTGATTAATAATTGTGTTTGAATTTTTCAACTTTGCTTTAATGTAAAGAGTCTTACACAAAGAAATAATATTATAGGTATTGGTGTGGACTTGGTGTGTATGGGAGAGCAACCATTACACGCAGTACCACTCTTTAAGGTAAAAGCCAAAGATACTGTATAACCAGTTGTATTTATTAACTTCACATTTACTCCCTAGTTGCATAATAAATCAACACCTGAGGGTTGTGCAGGCAATGACTATAATCTACCCCACTGGATCAATCATAGGCAAGAGTGTATTTTGATCATTTGGATAATTAAACAGTTTTATGGTCTGAAATAATAATCGTTCTCTTGAATGTTTGCTCTTTTTTAGCTTTTATACCTCCAAAAGTCAGCATTCTTGTAATACATTCATTCCCCGGATTAAACTTGCTGGTCACAAGGTATAATAATACATTTTACTTGAATTTCACAACTCTATAGTGTATAATCTCATGTTTCAACTCAAAATCTAATTTTTCCTTCAGCATCATTTTGAAAAACAAAAGAAAGGCATCGATCAAAGTAAGTTCTAAAATATGCAACAGTTTGCTTTAACTTTTTTCTGTGCTCCAACCTTTTTTAAAATTTATTGTTACAGCTTTGTGTATACAAAAGGATTGTGAAAACGGCCTGCCAATACAAGTGGACTATGATGCACATGATTCTCAAGTTTTTAGACTCCCTGGTCCTTCACTGATTCAGAAAAGTCCAAATAGCAGGTGTGTTTCCTTTTTTATATACTTTTTATACCATAGTATAATTTATACTCGACACTTGCATCAATGTTTGCCAGAAATATTGTACTCTATATACTGTAACTCTACTTACAGGACTGGTAGAGGTAAAGAGAGAAGTGGGAAGAAAAGCTCTTGTTCCGTGGACTTGGCTTCTGCCATAGGCACATCCCCTCCTCTGTGTTATGGTGTTGGTGATGAACAGCATAGCCTGACATCTGATGATAGTCTGGGACATGTAGCCAACATGCTTCTGATACCCAGGATGCCCTCTATGGTGTACGAAGTCAGTAGCTCTCTAGGATACTCGTGTACGAAAGGTAGGTTGAATGTCAGAGAATCAAAAAAATACACATTCAATAATCCAAAATTCTCTTTTGCATTCATTTTCGTTCTTTATCCAGATTTGATTGAGAAGGCGGGAGACTCTCAACGAGACTCGAGCGCCCCCGCCAGGTTTGCGGTGGGAAGTGCTGAGTCCACCCTTTTCATCCATCCAGCTGGTTACACATCCCAGAGGGCGCTTATAAACCCCTTCACGCCAACCCGGTTGCCCATAAAGCTCACGTCTAACCGTAGGCGCTGGATGCACACATTCCCCGTTGGTGAGCTCTACTTCATTAACATAAAAACATCTATTTTCACACCCACCATCACTTTTTCCATTATCTCAACATTTTTATCAATTGAATTATTTGAAATATTGACATAATTTTGTCCATTGTGGATGCATTTCGCAAATAGTATTGATTTTTTTTCTTTTTTGTAAGAAAGGTGTGCCCAATTGTGTATCTTTATCTGATGCTTTTGTGTCCCCTCTTGAAAGGACAAGGTTAAAACACTGAACTCAAGTCTCATTTGTTTTTTAGATCCATTTGGAGAAGCTATTCAAATTCACCACCAGACCAGGCAAAACATTGCAGAGTTGCAAGATGGCTCCCAAAGAGATTCTGCCCACACTTCAGCGGATCTGCTGGAACTTGCATATCAGGAGGCCTCTGGAAGGTTGGATAAAGTTGCAAATTATCAAGTGCTAAAATTTTTTAATTAGAATCTGTGTATGTAGAACGAATAATTCCTGTATTTCCCGCAATAAAATACTGACCGGATTATAAGGCGCACCCCTAAAAAAAGTATTTTGTGAACTTTTTCTATTTATTATTATATAAGTTGCACCAGACCATAAGGCGCATGGAATTAAAACTATGGTGAGGGCTGGGGTTGCACACAAAAAAAAATTGCCGTATTTGCGCGTTGATTCATCAGTTAGAATATATAACTGATCACCATTGCATACACTTGCATAGCTTCAAAAGGAACGGCACATGACGTCACACGAAATGCGTCGATTGTTTGCAGAAGTACTCATGGATTTAGCATATCTAGCAATATAAAAGCTATTGTGCAACTGGAGGCTGAACAGAGTTCACTCCCCAAAGATTTATTAAATCCAAAAACTCCCTTTTCCTCCATTAAATGTTTTCCGTGTTTTTGTCCGCCATGGTGTGTTGATTTCTACGCTATACGGAAGAACACGGAAATCGAGCAGCCGCAACAGAATTGAAGATTCACAAGTGGAGGAAGCCGGATCAAAAAATCCAACAAGTTGTTTTACTTTGTTATAAGTACTTAAATATACGACAAGCAAAGTCATTTTTTCTCCTGCTGTATTTTCAAATATGCACACTTGTATGCTTGTCCCTGCTTTTGTAAGGCAGCCACAGCCTACACCTTTAAACACAATGCACACTATGGTTGTTGAAATACCGTATGCAATTGTGTCCCCAGCGGCTTGGTGGTTAGGAATCGGTCCTTTTTACCATTGCTAGCGGGTTTGAGCGCCGTTGCCACAATTGCTATGCAATTTTGGTCAGCAGTAGGATTTTATTTACTGATGAATAATTGCACAAAAATGGTAACACATTTAGAATTTCGTCCACATATAAGGCACACTAGAATATAAAGCCCATGTTAAAATTTCTGGCCAATTTGTGGTCTTTGGCTGCGCCTTGTAGTCCGGAAAATACGCTACCTGCTTTAACACAGAAATTCAGAACATGTTGTTGGCATCCAGGCTCCTTAAGTAGTCAATTTTCATTGATATGTGAAACTCGCATTCCTCAAATAAACAGCAAGACAAAGTCATCTTAGTTTGTCAAATGTATTTTTCTGCAAAATAAAAGACCAAGTGCAAACTACTTCTGTTTCAGACAAACGGGCTGCCCGCCATCAGATGAAAACATTGTTTACATGAGTGGAGGGATGGAAGAAAGCACTCAAAGTTCAGCCAACAGCGGTGGTAAACTGTCACAATGCATAAAGTGCTTGAACGTTGGTCCAATAAAAGAGTTCACAATTATTATTGTCCATCTCTGCAGCTCGTTATCTGGTCTAAAATTTGCTTTTATCTCTGTAGCAACAAGTAATGCCTCTGACTTTGAAGACTCATCGCGCAACGGTGCCAATCCAAGTAAGTTTTTCAAATGAATTAGGAGGAGTCTGAACCTGTAAGTTTGAAACGGATTACACACCTATGTTGTGTGTTAATAGCAGCTCTTTATTATTGTTTTTATTGGTTTGTGGATTTTTATTTAGGTACTGCACAAAAAAAACGTCAATCATTAATTAACAAAAGAAAACTGTCTAATACAATCATATAATACATGTGCCCAACGGGAGGCTGAAGTCGAGTCCTTTGAGTGCTTACACCTTGAAAGTTTTCGAAATATTCGTGGTCAAAAAATAAAAACATTACCTTACCCCGCAAAGAAAAATTAGAAAACAAATAAATAACATTTCAAAGTTATAATAGTATCGCTAATGACTCCCATAGCATATTATCCAAAGAAATTCTTGATATATCAATATTCTTTAGTATATTTATCTAAAATGCAAAATATAAATATATGTTTTTAGGTTTGGTTTTTAGGGTTGTGACTTTAAATCATTCCATAAATGAATATCTTTTCTGGTGGCACAATGGCTTTTTTACGAAGTTATGGATTCTCCCTTTTTTTCAATTGAACCTTATTCAATAGGTACTGGCTTTTGTGAACAGGTTCTTTTTCTGCAAAGAGATAACACCCAACAGAGTACAACTTTTCAAATGGAAACACAAGAACACATTTTTTTTTTGCTCTTATTATGGCTCTGGGTTAGTGGTAGTTGTAGTCCTGGTGATTATTTGAATCCATTCACTCACTTTGCAGATTTGGTTTTTATCTAGTCTTTACATAAATATTGCCAAAAGACATATTTGCCAATTGGGGGCTTGGTGTATGTGACCACCACGCAACATACATTGATTTCATGAGTAGTGTTCTCCATAAAAGGGTTAGAGGGCGAGTGTGTATTTTTTGTTGGGAATGAGTAGAGTGCTCTACTTGGCGAGCCCCTAAAACGTCTCTTACTAATTTGCATTGGGTGCAGTCACATTTGTAAATGATAAATTAATCTTTTATCTAAATTATTATATCATGTTCTTTAATTAATTTACCCGTCGTAACTGTCTATACCAGGGGTCTTAAACTGAATTGACTTGGGGGCCACCAGTTGGGCTACAACAGTCTTTCCTGTACTCAATGTGGCTTCTCACAGAATAAGTTACTGCAACATTAAATCTTATATGCAGTCTAGTTTGATAACATGACAGAAGCAACATCAGCAAAGTTCTGTTTTATAACAATGATGAAGCAGGGAAAATGTGCTTAACACGGTTGGTTCAAAGGCAGAAACTTGACATAAGTTATGTTCAAGGTGTGTTCACTGTCATTTAAGTCTTAGTTTAAGAGCTGTGACGATCTTCCATCCCCCTTTCTGCAGTCTTATTTGAAATCAGAGGGTAGAAATGGGTTATTAACAGGGTTTCCGGGATCCTTGAAAAGTCTTAAAAGGCATTGAATTCATTGTTCTAAAAAAAGCCTTAATTGGCTTTAAAACATCTCAAATCCAATTTTCAAAAGTCTTAAAAAGGTGAAGACATTAAGATTTATATCTGTTTGAACTAAAATGATTTAGTAACCCTCTGTCAATTGTCTTTTTTTAATAATTCAACAATTTAGTCTAGTTAGCACGGTGGAAGCATCCATATCAAACTAGGCTGCACTTACGGTATATTGAACTTTCATGTTATGGGTGGCACCTCAGACTATAGTCCCATGGGCCGTGAGTTTTAGACCCTTGGTCTATACCTTTAGGGTGTTTTAAGGCTGCCCTTTCAATTATTCTGCTAATTTTATATCGAGATGTTTGTACCGATTCCTTTGTCTGATTAGTTCCCAGCTTTTGTTGCGCTGTGGGGGTTGACTGGAAATCTTTGACCACGCCTGCCTGCCTTCCTCTCACAACTGACTACTTCCCTGACCGGCAAATTCTACAAAATGACTACACTGAAGGATGCTATAACTTACTGCCACACGGTGATCTGGAGAGGTACTCGCAGGCCTCAGTTTTTACCCAATTGTACCTCAACTATAGTTCCTTAGCATATCCGTGCAAAATTTCAAGAATAAAGTTTTAAATAACATTTTATTATGTAATCACGATTAAAAATGGGCATTTACAGTATTGGTTTAGGAAGATCGTGTTTTTGTGACTACTATTATAAGCCTCATTATTTTTAGGCGAGAAGATGAGTCGCCGGGGATGAATGCTACTCAGGTGTTTGAAGAATTCATCTGTCAGAGGTTGATGCAAGGCTACCAGATAATTGTCCAGTCTAACAAGAGGAAACGGCAACCCTCTGTGGCTGCTTCTCTTGGCAGCAGCCCTTTATACACTAGAGGTAACAAGTTTCAGAAATGTTTTGTCTGTTAAAAATGACTAGTGAAAGTACAGTAATCCTTTGTTTTCTGCGGGTTTTGCATTCCAAAAATGACCCATGATAGGCAATATCCTCAAAGTACAAAGTTAAAAAAAAAATGTTTTACAATTATTATATGTCTTGGGGGCGGCATTGGCTCAGGAGGTTAAAGTGCTCGTTTTGAGATCAAGAGGTCGTAAGTTTGATTCCTGGCTCCTCCGTGTTATATGTCGGCGTGTCCTTGGGCCAGACACTGAATCCCTAATGCCCCCAATACCAGGTAGTTGCCTTGCTTTGCTGATGCTGCTATCGGTTAGCTAGTGTGTAAAAGGGAAAAGTGTGAAGCACATTGTAAAGCGCGGATCTCTCTAGCCCGTCTGGGCCCTGTGCTGCTGCTGCAGGGGCAGAATGGCTTAAGTCGCCCTTGGTTGGCGCCTAGCAGCTGGCTTAGAACTGGTATGGACCAGGTAAATCAGTTAAATTCAGGGTTCGTACAGGTGCTTGAAATCGTTGAAAATGCTTAAATTTTAACTTTAACTTTAAGGGAACTGCTTGAATTTTGGGTGAAATGCTCGAAAATGCTTGAAATTGTTGCCATTGCCCTGTTTCTTAGCAGTCTGGTTCTTTAAACCACGCATTAAATGAAGAAATATAAAATAAATCTTGGGAAAGCTGCACGGATCCCCTGAAAAGAACGCAAGAAATATAAATTAAAACAAGTAAAACAAAAATCAAAATATCAGCAGTCTTTAAGATTGAAAAATTGAATGCACTCTGCTTTGAGGCAATCGATATTATTAAAATGAGTATTATACATATGGTACGTTCTTTCGTTTTTTTGTCTTTCTTATTGAACTTAATTTTTACACAACACCCATCTAGCCCTTTCTGTGTTTGTCAACACTAGTGATGTAGCCAAGCTTCGCGTGTACCGTTGAAGCACAATGACAGAATTCATTTCATTTTATACCAGCCCATTGACAAAGAAAGATCATAGAACATGGATATGTACACCTCAAAATAGCACAAAGTATGTGCTCGCAGCTAGCTAGTGACTTTATTTTAGTCATCAAAAAAATTGTTCCTCCTTTGAAGGTACCGGAAAAATTGGTGAGTGTGTAGGTGATGCAATTTCTGCCCAATGCTCTGAATGTCAAAATAAAGAAATTCAATAAAGCGTGGGTAAACGGCAGAACTAACTGACTAAACCAATCAAAATGCAGTGAAATAGGCATGATGAGTAACAAAACCACAAAAGGTATACCGTTACAGCAAGGGATTACTGTACACCAAAATCAGCCAATCAGAATCCGTGACCTTATTTAATATCACATGTTTCTATTTGACACTCAGTAAAAAGGTTTATTGCTTTCCATGAATACTTAAAAAAAAGATTTGTGTTTTAAACTGGTAGCCAACTATTTGAAAAGTGTCCTTGGAGTGTTGACCCAATGTTTAGATGAGCATGGGACCAAATACCGCTGCTAAGGACTACGCATTTAACCAATAATTGACCATTAGAGTTAAATTGTCAACTGTAGGTTTGGTTCAGACTTTGTCTTTCAAAATGTTGCAATGAAATATTCTTGATGAATTTCTGATCAAATATTTAGATAACACCAGTCAATAGCTATTTCAGAATACACTTAAATCGTAAATTGTGTGCATTTATGAGGCTCCTTTCAAGTCACTGAAGACTTCCCAAAGCGCTTTGCAATGTGCATTCACAGACACAATCACGCACCGATAGCAGCGACAACTATGCAGGGTGCCTACCTGCTTATTGGGTGTACTAGGGGTTTAGTGTCTTGCCCACTAACGTATAACTCACAGGAGCAGTGAATCGAACCTCCGATCTTGGTCCCAAGACGAGCACTGTCATTCTTGGAACAGTGGCATTCTCGGGTTATTATTAATAATGGTATTATTATTATTAGTAATAATCACGTAATAGATTTGATATAAAATTCACATAAGAAAACTTTGTACATACAACTATATAGTGGGCATTAAGTAATGGATAAAAACATTAATTAGGATTAAGAATCAAATTCACAATTATTATCATTCAAAAAAAGCAGAACAGACCAAAATTCAATTGCAATGATTTCTGTGTTTGTCTCTTAAATGTTAATTATATTTACAGAGTAAAACTATTCTGTTCTTCCAGGTTTGATATCAATGCGCCGAGGAGAGGAAGAGGAGACAGTTTATTGGCTCAGTATGGGTAGAACCTTCCATAAAGTTTGCCTTAAAGACAAGATGCTCACTGTCACCCGATACTTGCCAAAGTGAGTTCACTAGCGGATTTTGTACATGTGTCCTCTTTACAATGATGCACAAGAGAGTTGCCTGTCTGTTGTAGGTACCCATGTGAGTCGCGTCAAATCCAGTACAGCTACAGCCTGTGTCCCCCACATGCGGATGCTCAGTTTGTTTCCTGTTGGGTTGAGTTTGGCCACGAAAGACCAGAGGAATATAAATGGAATTATTTAGACCAGTATATCTGCTCTGCGGGTTCTGAGGACTTCAGGTATATGTGAATGATGTGTTATAAATACTCTAAATTCTTGACTGCAAAGCGCATTTGATTGAAAGATGCATGGGTAAATTTAAGGAGAAAAACGCAACTTTGTTTTCGTACAAGCCGTAGTGGTTAGCGCGTGTGCGACACAGTTTTGATGTCATGAGATCGAACCTCCTGTGAGGAGTTTGCATGTTCTCCCCGTGGGTTTACTCCGGGTGCTCCGGTTTCCTCCCACATTCCAAAAACATGCATGTCTGGTTAATTCACAGGTGTCAAACAGGCTGCCCGCGGGCCGGATCAGGCCCGCTAAGGGATTGAATCCGGCCCGCGAGACAACACTCAGAGAAGCGCAAGAGAAACACAAGCTGCAGGTTGAAATATGTCAACTTGATGTTGCCAAAGAAAGGTGCCTCGAACAAAGACACTGTACTTGTATCTCTCTCTCTTTCTCTCTCTCTCTCTCTCTCTCTCTCTCTCTCTCTCTCTCTCTCTCTCTCTCTCTCTCTCTCTCTTCCACCCCTTTTCTCCCACTCTGTCTCTCTCTCTCTCTTCCACCCCTTTTCTCCCACTCTGTCTCTCTCTCTCTTTTCCACCCCTTTTCTCCCACTCTGTCTCTTTCACTCTCTGTGTCTCTCTTTTTCTCTTCCTTTGTTGCTTTTTGTCTCTTTATCTTTTAACCTCCTTTGCTCTAACTTCCTTTTTTCCTTTTTTCCTTTTCTCTTCCTACCCTTCGCGCTTTCTTTTCCCTTTTCTCTCCTTCTGTCTTTCTATTTCTCTTTGGATTTCTTCCATCCGCTCCCTTTCTTTCCCCCTCTCTCACGACTTCTCTTTTTATTTTTTTTGTTTCTCACGCTCTCTCACTCTCTCTCTTTCTTTGTCCCGCCCTCTCTCCTTTTCCCTCCCTCCTTCTCTCATTTTTTTATCCCTCTTTTTCTTTCTCTTTAATGTACTAGTCCGGCCCCCGACAGAATGTTTGTTCTATTGTGTGGCCCCCGAGTTAAAATCAGTTGGACACCCGTGGGTTAATGGCTAGTCCAAATTGTCCCTAGGTGTGAATGAGCGTGTGATTGTCTGTCTGTGTGGGCTGCGACGGGCTGGCAACCAGTTCAGGGTGTCCCCTGCCCACTGCCCGAAGATAGCTGGGATGGGCTCCAGCACCCCCGAGACCCTACTGAGGATAAGTGGTGCAGATGATGGATGGTTTGATATATACCGGAGACATATCCCCTTAGTGTGAGGTGGCCAGAGTCAAGATCACATTCACATTTTTTTACTCTTTCTTGGAAATTGATTCAGGGGAGGGCATTCTGAGCCCTTACGGGCACTTCAGCTGGGGGGATCTGCGGAAAGGGTGGTGCGCGTCTGAAGTTGTCGCCGACACCCTTGCGACCATCCACTTTTGTGAAAAAACAACCCAAGTTGCACCAGATTTAAAGCTGCAGTGTTTAAAATGCAGGAAGAATTATACTTTTGACCCCAAATCTGACTTTACTTTCTTCCTCTGCCAGTTTGATCGACTCACTTAAGTTCTGGAGAACACGGTTCCTGGTGCTTCCAGCTGGCGGATCTCGACGTGTAGCTGATGGAGACGGACACTGGGATGTATACGGAGAGGGATCGAGTACCGGAATGGGAGGTAGCTGTGACTGGGCTCCGCTGGATAGCTTCATCCGCTTCCTTGAAGGAGTCAACCGCATACGACGACGTCATCGCTCTGACAGGATAATCAGAGTGAGTATATGTGGAAAGTGGGGGCAATTCATGCTTAAGGCGATATCAGCTTACATAGAAACGTTAGTTAGGTCAGTTATTTTCAGTTATTATTTATTTTCTTTTTAAAGACGAGGATTTTTTGTTTCCTGCATCCAAACTGTCACCTGTGGCCCTGATGATATGATTTTCCTGCAGAACCCACGACTTTATCAATGTTTTTAACCATCTATGCTTAAACATCTAGGCTTCAGTTTTTCAAATATTGCTTTGACGTCTCAGTTTTTAATTTTACAAAGAAAAAGAAAAGTATAAACCATCTAAAAAGTTAAATACCACTTCATATATGTGCCAAAATTGTTGCAAGTTTTGCACCCAAAAACGTAATATTATATCTTTGTTTAAAGCCTGAGGTGTGGGGGAAAGTTGAAAAGTTCAAGGGGGCCGAATACTTTCGCTATGCTTGGTATACGACGGCATGATTTTAAAGCTACCAACTGTCAGATTATTTTTTTTACCCTCATTTTTAGTAAAAGCATACTGTTTTTTTTTAAAAATTGGTACCATTTGCTGCATTGATCTGATTTTGTTTTTGTGTGTGTGTGTGGATTTTTCCACTACAGAAAGGCACCCCACTGAGGGCCTTGAATTCTCTCCTTTCATATCCTCCTGAACCAATGGCACCACTGCAAGGCAAGAAAGGGACATCTGCTTTAACAGCTTTACTGGAGATGGATCAAAACCATAGGTACCGTAAGAAGCGTGCTCTGTAGAATGTGCGCAGTCCAAACGGTGCTGCAGAATTTAGACCATAGAAGTTTCAATTGTTTAACCTTTATGCGTTTTATTTTAACGGATTTATGTAGCTTTTTTAAATCAAAGCGACTACATAGTAGGCACATCAAAACTGTTCCAAGTAGGGGTAAAATCGGGCCTAAAAAGAACGCTGCCCGACCCGGGCCTGCAGGAACTAAAGCCCATCCCAGCCAGAGGCCGACAAATTAACTTGTTTTGAGCGACCGAGCCTGAAGCAAACCATAGTTCTCATATTTTATTTGTGAGGAAGATGGAGTAGTAGGGCTCTCACTTATTTATTGAAAAAAATTATCCAATCTAATTGTTCTTTGTTTCTTTTGCTTTGTGGAGGGTATGTGCGATGGATTCTGCCCCCCTCTGACGCCACCAAGTGCTGAACTGGCCTGAACCCGGACGAAATGATTGACATTTTAGGCCCAACCCATCCCAAATTTTGGGCGGGGCTCGGGTTTTCAAGGCGGTCATTGCGAAAATATCCTGTAACCTTTTATGAAAATAAATTATTAAAAACGTAATTATAAAACTAACGAAAGTGCAAACATAACCAGACATATACCGTTAAATTCGGACTATAAGCTCCTGATTATATGCCGCACCCAGTACATTTTTAAAGGAAAAAACATTTCAAATGTCCGCAAAAATGGCTTTGTTGCATTCATACAATCTATAGAATCCAACCGTGTAAATTATTTACTCCAAAACACACGATAATGCCAACAGATAGATAGAAATCCGCCTAAAACATTTCAGCTTCGTTAGACGTTGGTTTTTGTAATCCGTTCAATTCGCCACATTTTTTCCATTTAAGAATAAACAGACTCGTAAAATGGTTCATAATGATTGACACCTTTTCAAGTTTTTTTTTTTTATTGTTTTATTCATAGACAAAACACAAAGTTACATTAAGCTTGCATCCTCAACACATATTACATGTGTATCACTCTTACCTTTTCCTGCTTGTAAATGCGTAAATTAGCCGCATGGTTGCATAAGCCGCAGGGTTGAATGCTTGGGGAAAAAGTTGCGGCTTATAGTCTGAATCATACGGTTTATGACATAGTCAGTGATTTTAATTTTAATGAGACTCTCTTTTTATTTATTCCTTTTTTGTTTTTATTAAAGGACGTTGGAGGAGCAGCAGCCGAAGGTCAAGCCCTTAACACCTGTCCCTGAACTTACAAGTGTAGAAAGTCCACGAAAGGTTAGTGTTTCCTCTTCAATGAACGAATAAAGTTGAAAACTGACTTTCGTAAAAAATCTGCTTTTGCATTTGGACCGGTCCAAAACAAGTGCTAAACACATCCTTACATCACTACGCATTCTTATGTGCACGCATGCTTATGTGGCTGCACTCATGCTTATGCTCTTTGCAACTTTCTGTGATGTTGACTATTTTCACATGCCCTCAGTAACCAGGTATTAAAGTGCCATGTACAGTAATCCCTCTTTTTTCGCGGGGGTTGCTTTCCAAAAAGGTCCCATGATGGTCAAAACCTGGGGAGTTGAAACCTATATTTATTTATTAAATATTCTATTATAGATTCAAACCAAAGAACGAACCTAATTTACATGCTCAAGTATTTGTTTAATGAACAAAAGTACTGTTCGGTACCTTATAAACATGATGTATTGTCAGATTTAATTTTAGAAATAATCTGCTTTATTGCACAACTATATTGATTAAGGACACTATTCACTTAACTTTACATGATACTTTGTTGTCATCATGTGGATGTTATGGAAAACTGCATTTACTACCCGTCAGCAAAATGGTGGGAAAGCCATAAATGGACAAAATGTCTGATGCTGCAAAAAAAATTCAAAGCCTTATAAAGAAGGAATCATTCTAGATCTATCTATATTCATTGGAAAACGTAAAAAATGTTTCCCGTTTGGCCCATTACAGAAACTATATATTTTTCCATTATCAAACATTTTTGAAAAGGCCCCAGAGTGCCATTAGGGAGCCTCTGAGACGCATGTGGCTCCAGAGCAAGTTTATCGGGTCGAGAAGTCAAACTTTGCTGGTGACAGGAAAACTTGAAATTGAAAAAAAGTACATACATAATTTAGTTTTGTCAAGCTTTTTTACGTATGCGTGCAACCCAGACCGCAACGTCATTGTGCAGTAGAGGTAAAATGCCAATCATTAAGCCTGGCCAAGCTTATCTCATTGATTACTTTTTTCTTATCTATGGAGGATTTGCACAACATGCACACTGTTCGGCGCACTTCGGCACTGAATTGTGCATTTTAGCACTGCACTTTGGTGCCGAAGTGCAGCTTCGGGTTTACTTAGGGCTCAGTCGCTTCAAATCAGGTTAATCGGTCGGTCTTAGGCTGTTTCAGGCTTTTATACCTGCGGTACAGTTGGGCTGGATTTTTTTGGCTGAATCTTATCTCTAACGTGCAGGCAGACTCAAGCAGGAAAGTGGCGGGGCGCCTGTTCAGCTAATCAAAATGCGGAACACAATGCACGCTGAAAATCCGTAAAGTAGCGAAACCGTGATAAGTAAATAGCGATACAGCGAGGGATTGCTGTATTTATTTTTTTCCCTCCCTTCCGAAACCCAAATAACAAGCATGGCAATTCATTACAAAGAGAGACGATTGTGATGATCCTGTGTTTTTATTTGTATAGTTTGCTGCTGAATGTGTAGAAGTGGTAGACAAAGGATTACAAGTGGGACAAACATCTGGAACATCTGTCCAGTCAGCTGGAGAAGGAGCAACAAGCGTTAGTGTTGACCCAAGGTAACATTAAATTCAATGACGGGCTATTCTTGATAGTGGTAATATTTATTATTTTCTTATCTGGTCCATAACAAGAGTAGGTATCTTCGTGGATTTTTTTAAACATAAAGTTAATTACTCATTTGTTGTTACACTTTATATATATTTTTTCAAATAACTACATCGAAAACTCACAATCATCCGTGGTGAAATATTTAATTCAAACAACTGGTTAAGAGTGTTTGTGTTCTATGTGCATTTCATTTTAAATAACACCTTTTGAAAGTAATGATTAAAATGTAAAGAGTGGCGGGTTCCAATACCAAGTATCTGTGCCGATCCTTTTCTGTCTCTGTACTTTCTGCGGTCGGCAATGCTATTGGCTACCCTTAAGTGGCAATTTAATTAATATAAGAGTTAAAATTCATTCAAATGAATGTTATATTGTAATAAAGAAACAATTGTTGTGATTTAGAGCCGTGTTTCTCAACCCAACAGAGTCGAAGATCGGTTTTCAATGTGTCCCAGGACCTTGCCTTGCTAAGAAAAGGGAAAAGAATAACAGGGTCATTCAAGCTCCCTTAATAGTAGATGCTGATAATTCCCTGAAAATACAGCTATAGACCGATAAAATCTTTTGGACAAATTTGGATACAGCGGAGAATATATGAACTATCAATATTAGTATCTTAAAAAAAGGCACTGAATTTCAATTCAGTGTTTTGGATTTCATCGAAAATGCAGCTAATTGAGTATCAAATGGAATATTATGACTTGAGGTCTTTTGGGTTTTATTCTACTATCTCTGGTTTAAACCGCGCAAATTTTGTTCAATGAATTTGGGAACTGGTATTCTTGTTTTGGTTCGTAACTTGTATTTAGGGTGGAATGGTGTGTCAGACAAGAGAACATTTGATTTTAAGGTTTGTGTATAAAAATAGTGAAGGGAAGACAATGTCAAAGTTATAATATCTGTATGATCACTGCTAACGGGGTGTTTGTATTAAAAATAATTGTAGTATTGAACACAGTTGTCCTAAGCAAATTAAACGGTGCCTGTTATCAGTTTATTATATTTTACAGATCAGCAGTATGCAATAAGCAGGCATCTGATGACTTTTCACTGTCCTCTTCATCAACACTTTTGGAGATCCTGGAGGCCATTAAAAATCCCACGTAAGTAGGCACATGAATTTTAAGCGTGTCAGGAGCACAACAACGATTAGAATCTGTCAACATCCCCTCACCTAATATACAGGGTTCATACGGTTGCTTCAAATCTTTGCAAATGCTTTGATTTAAATGTTGTGTTTTCAGGGATTAAAAAGTGCCTGATTTTGGGTGAAGTGCTAGTAAATACTTGAAATTGTTTTACAATAAGTCTGCTTAAAAAGGACGCTGACACCGCTCTCTGGTTGGCTTCACTTTGTCATTGGATTTCTTCCCTCGTCATTCACAGCAGCTGGCATTAGTTAGTATGGCATTGGCCTATGAAGCGTCATCACCCCCTATGGATCACCCACAAGAGGACAGGTGCATGCTACACCTCAACAGGGCACTATGAAATATGTATTAGTGCCAGGATTACATATCACTTCTGGACTATTATTATGGGCTATGCATAAATTAAGTTAGCGAGAATTCAAGGCCCTCAGTGGGGTGCCTTTCTGTAGCGATTCATACTGGATTTCTTCTTTTGATGGTACTACAGAAATTGAAAAATTTGTTCTGAAAGTCCTTAAAAAGTGCTTGAATTTAGCCATTAAAAAGGTGTACAAACCCTGAATATATAGACCAAAATCCAGTTCTTGTCCTCTTCGCAAAATGCAAGAGCTGTGACGTGTGCCTTGTGATATGCCAAGCAAATGGTTGATGACATCTTTTTCATTTGTTGGGATGTTTTCTGATTTATTTTTGTGGTGTCTGATATCATAGGACGGGTGTCCTCCTCCTCCCGGAACAGAGAGGCCTGCCATTCAACTGCTTTATAAGTGCTGAGGTCATCCACTGGCTTGTCACTAATGTAGAAGGTGTCACCACACAGAACATGGCGGTTGATGTTATGCAGGTAAAAATTACGTCTTTGATTCAAATCTGAAATCTTTCTCACAGTCTTTAAGATTTTGCATCTATTCCCTAGAGCAGGGGTCAGCAACCTTTTTGGTGGAGAGTGCCACTTTTAAATGTCCTTATAAATCAGTGTGCCACACCAAGATTAATGACTCGCACAACAATTTTTTTATATCCAACAGAGCTGTCATTTTTATATTCATGTTGTATGAATATACATTGTACAACTGACCAATTTATCTTTACTATTTTTGTTCATCAACAAACTAAAAAATGAATTTGAGCAACATGTGGACTTCAACTATTCTTCATCAACGATGAACTACAATCAAAAAAACATTTGATTTGACATACATAATTTAGTTTTGTCGAGCTTTTTTACGTATGCACGCAACCCAGACAGCAACCATTCATCAATAAAATCTTATTTTAGAAACCATCAAAACTTGAAACACACACACACCTTTAATATACTTGCCATCAGTAAATGGTTTTCCGTGCTTTGCCATGCAGTGAGCAATGTGATAGCTTGCTTCAGTGGTGAAGTTTTTAGCAGTGACAAATGTTTTCAGGGATTGTGTTTGTTTGCCTTACCTGGACACAGCGCGTTTTAAAGTCTCCGCTTTGTACGACTCGTCCTTGAATTCATGTTCATGTTTCGTCTCGTAATGACACTTAACACGTGCGAGGTACAACGCTCTCGAGGCATAATGCACAAACAAGCACAGTCATTTTTTTGCACAGTCGTCTGTCCACGCTGGCTGAAAAGAACGAGATTTTTACGCTGGAGGACCTGCTGTGATTCATTCATTTATCGCGCGCCGGTGTTTCTGTGGGTGGGTTAAAACACAGATCTTTCCTTATCTGCGAGGCGCGGCGCAGAAACGCTCACACACAGGGCAGAGGGGCGCTACCTTAAAACCTCTAAGTAACACAGAGCGCAAATGAAAATGTTTAAATTTCACCTAAAAATGCGCATGAAAAAAAAAATCATTAGTATTTTGCCGTGCGCTCGAGTGCCACTGGTTAACCCCTCGAGTGTGCCATTGCTGGCACGCGTGCCATAGGTTGCCGAATATTTCAATTGGTGGGTCAGGACCCAAATTTGTGAACCGTTTCCAGTTGGTCGCTGGCCTTTTGCTTTGCAAAGTTATGCTACGAAGAAGAAAAACGGAGGATCAATTACACTCCTCAACAGCAGAGGGCAATGACGCCCTGCTCGATTTCCTCTACCTGTTCAGTCAACCGGCGCATTTGAGACGGACCACATCTCATTTTATTATGATTTTCTTGGTTTTATTTCCTTTTTCTGCTCATACTAATGGGTCCAAAGAAAGCTAGTGATGAGGGGAAGCAAAAGGGGAAAACAGTGACAACGGTCAAAGAGAAACTATTGCAAAATACGAAAATGGCGTACAAATGTCTACCATTGAAGAACCCCTGGAAGGTAGAATAAATGTTTTAAAAAGGTAATATGTTTAGCTTTTTACCTGTAAATTACTCTTTATTAACTATATAATAAACACTTATCAATGTTTAGGCACATGTTTTATTAATATTTTGGAACTATTTTAGTACGTGGCTATTGTAAAGCAGTTTTAAGCAGTTCCTTATATGCGCTGTATGCTTAAATGTGAGTATATGCGGTACTTGAAGTTGTTTTGGTTTTGCTGGTCATTTTGTTTTTGGAAAAAAAAGAAAAAAACAATGTGAATATATTCTACTATATGTGCTTTGAACTGCACAATCCTTACATTGGATACATTTGACAAGTGGCCATTTTTTGTTGCCTGGGTCGCTGCTTGTCATAGTGTATAATTTTAGGTCCTAAAGTCAGACTAGTTGAGAACCATTGTACTAGAGTGCATCATGTTTTTCATTCTTTTCCGTCTCAGAAAATGCTCGAGGAAGGTTTGGTCACTCATGCTTCTGGAGATGCTATGCGGACCTTTGTTTATGGATTCTACATCTACAGGATTGTGGCAGAAAAGGATGGTAAATGTGTTAAAAAAAAATGTGTTTAAAAGTGTGCTCAATATCCAGAGTTGCATACGTTAGATCTTCTCCTTTCTTTTTTTGCAGGTCAAGCCTCGCAGCTCCCCCCCACAGTGGCTTGTGGCTGGTCCAATGCCGGTTTGGAAGAATTTGCCCTGTTCCAGAAAAAATGGTTCGAGGTGGCATTTGTATTGGAGGAGCAACAACCATCTGACCTCCCGGCGTTCCTCCTGCCCTGGTTGCCGAGCCGACCGGCCTCTTATGCGAGCAGGCACAGCTCTTTCAGTCGCAGTTTTGGAGGACGGAGCCAGTCTGCTGCAATGCTAGGTAAATTGTTGCCCAGTGGTGGGCGGTGCCTTTCACACCTAAACCTAATTTTTCCTGCCAAAATTCCATTCTTATTTGTGCACGAAATCGATCGTCCTTTCTTACCTGAGGAAAATTTCACTGACTGTCGTACAGATTTTCCATGCGTTTCAATTCCATCTTTTATCGCCATCGTAGCTAATGCTGAAAGTCGAGCCTGTCCTGTTGTATTTCAGGCATATGTTTTCATTCGATGTACGGCTGAAAAATTCCGTTTGAACGGAGCAGTGAATAAGAGCGTTTTTTTCTTTGTTTCGTGTTGTGATGCTTAAATTCAACTCCTTAGCCAATCATAGTTGGTGAAACGGCTGACATTTCTTTACGCCTTCTAGAAGGGCCCTGGCTCTGCCAACTCGAAATCTGGCTAAACCAACAGCTTTATCGACACTGATGTCATGCCTCAGGGCCTGCAGAACTAATTGGGAAGGCCTCAGGGTAGATTTCCTACTATTTACTGATATTTGATTGGTTAAATGATTACATTTGAAAGCACACATCTGGGACCAGCCCAACCAAGGGAAAATCAATAAAAAGAAGCTGACAATTATGAATCAATTATATTTTTTCCATGAATGTTTATTAAATCGCATCACATTTTTCAGATATTTTTAGGACAGCAGAGAAGACCTTGCATGACCTCACGGCCCACCACTGTTGTTGGCCTTTTCTCTTTTGTAGTTGAAGCGGACCATCATTGCATTCAGTTTAGTGCTGTATGTACAGTGTCTTTGCGAAAGTATTCAGCCCCATTGATGCTTTCAAACATAGAGAAGGAACATTTACATTTATTGTCGAACTGGGACACGCAATTGTGAAGTGGAATGAAATTTATTGGATTTTTATACTTGTTTTGAAAAATGAACTGAAATGTTCGGTGTGCAATATTAATTATCCCCTTTCCCGTGTTTTCTGCACTATAAGGCGCACCGGATCACCCTAAAAATGGTCTTTTGTCATATATTTTGCATATAAAAGGGAAACCGGACTATAAGGCGAAAGGAATTAAAACTGTAGTGAGAGTAGAACGTATTTATTGCACATTTTTGTTTTGCATAAAAAGAACTGAAAGTTTGGGTGCATGCATACACGAGGTTTTGCAGCATTTATTAGTGCAATCATTGATCAGTAGAAAAATATCGCTGTCCAAAATCACAAAACATTGAACGTGACGGTAATTGAACCTGGGCCCTGGCGGTGAGAGTGCCGAAACCTAATCACGACATCAGTGATATATATCAGTGTTTCTCAACTGATGGTTCGCAACTCACTTTTAGGACGTGGACCTGGTTTCAGTGGGTCGCGGCCCTTTGCTTTGACAAAGATAATGATAATCAGAAAAAAACTACCCATGCTATAATCTGTCAATGAAACTATCAAACGGATCATTCCAAAAAGAGGGAGCAGTTGTGTTTCTCATCGTGTTATAATAACAGATAACAATTTTTTTTTCCTCATCCTGAGGTTTTGAGTTTTTTCTTGCCCGCATGTTGGTTTAATATCAGGTAATTGTGTAATTGTAATCCTGTGCAGTCCTTTGAGACATTTTTGTGATTAAGGGCTAATAAATGTGACTTGACAGATATTATATTATTATTATAAACCACAGCCATATCCCCCTAGTGGGAGGTGGCTAGAGTCATTTTTGACTCTTTTTGGGAGATTGATTCAGGGGAGGGGATTCCCAGCCCCTGGCTCAACCCAACCCAGGTGTTGGGAGTCATTAGGTGACCAAACCCCCCCCAATTCCAACCCCTAATGCTGAACGCCAAGCAGGGAGGCAACGGGTACCAATGTTTAAGTCTTAGGTATGACTTGGCCGAGGCTTGAACCACAACCTCCCAGTCTCGGGGCGGGCGCCATACCCCCAAGGCCACCGAGCTGAATATATAATATGTATAAACAATATTTTGGGTATCTGATGTTGTCCATTTATAAAATAAAGCTAAATGTGCACCATTTGGTTTTGTCAGGGGATGTCCAAGCTACCACTAACCATTTTCCAGCAGCATCCACTAAATATGCTGTTGACTCCAAAAAGCAGTGTTTCTCAACTAGTGGGCCACGACTCACTTTTGGATCGCAGACTTGTTTACAATGGATTTGACAGGCCTTTCCCTTGGCTAAGTATTACTAAGAAAATAAAAATAATTGAGTCAATTTCACTCCTTAGCAGTAGATGGCAATAATGCCCTGCAAATATGAGTTATCATCCGCCATTTCACGCCACAGGAAAAAAACAACAACGGTGGTTCCCAAAAGGACAGGGGCATACTGCACCGGGACAGGGCATTATGAAATTTGAATTGGTGCAGGGAGTATTGTATTTTCTGGACTATAAGTTAGTTTTTTTTTTCAGAGTTTGGCCTGGGGTGCGACTTATACTCCGGTGAGACTTATTTGTGAAATTTTTAAGACATAATTAGGGGGTAAAACTTTCATTCGTTATTTTCACACTTTTTTTAACTTGCTTTTTAAGATAAGTATGTTTTTGGTGTTCTACACACATGTTAATATATACATCAATTTTCATACCTGAGAAGGTTTGTGTTGGATTTGGATCAGGAGATGGTGTAATAATGATGGTCTGTACAGCTCTTTGAGACTTCTTGTGATTAAGGGCTATACAAATAAACCTGACCTGAGTTGACTTTTGTCTCCTAAACAATTTGAATAGGTTAGATTATGCTTGGTTTAAACTGCACAATCATTTTATTTAATACAAGTGGAAATATATTCTCAATTTGGGTCGCGACTTGTTATTAACGTGGGCTGGTGGGTCTTGAAGTCAGACTAGTTGACAACCACTGATGTTGATGACACACAAAAAATGAAATCGTGTCAACACAAACAGCCAAGTTTCCTGTCCATTTACTATCTGTGTTTCTTCTAGCTGCCACAGTTCCGGAACAGAAGACAGTCACCCTGGATGTGGACGCAAGTAATCGCCGAGGTCGAAATGAATGGTGCACCTGCTATTACCACGGCAACTTCGCCATGAATTCCGCCTTTGAGATCAAACTCCATTGGATGACTGTCACTGCAGCAGTCCTCTTTGAGATGGTAAGTTTGTGGCTTTTTATTCAGGCACAGCACAATAAAACATCAACATTAATCGTTAATTAATCAAAGAAAACACAAAACTATTGCAATAAAAAAACAGCTGTTTAGTACAATAAAGACGGTGACCCTACTTACGAACAAGATAGAATTTGTTCGTAAGTTGCTTCAGTGCTATATTTTGTATGTTCAAGGTTTATATAAGTAGATTTAAGGCTTGTATAAGTAACCTGTATTGTTTTGTACTAAAAAAATAAGCATTTCATGAAATAATATGCTCTCTAAAGTTAAATAAAGTTGAGTTGAACTTACTTTTGGAAGATGGGCTTCAAGAGCCAGGCGACTTCCTCCTCTGTGGTAAAAAGTGGCCAAAAAAAAGCGATCAAACCATTTTCTCAACCGCATCAAGATTTCTTATTACACATTCATTTCAAAAGAAACTGCTCGCCTCTTCTTTACACTTTACACCACCCATATTGAATGGATGCACGAGATATTAAACAAGAAAACGTCAAAGTTCTTGGCGCGCTAGAGATACAGTGCAGCCGGATTTCTTCTTCGGGGTGGATGAACGATTTACCCAATTGCACAGCCTTCGGAGCGTGCCTATTATGAATGCTGGGTATTGTTTGTTTTCTGAGAATCTACTGCACCTACCGGTAACTTGTCTGTCACGTACTATGGAGTAGATATACTAAAACCTGAAATATTCCGGTTATTCACTTTGCACTGCTATTATTTTGAACAGCACTGTACATGCCAATGCTCAAAATTCTTTAGTTTTTCCATTTTTGTGTTGAGGGTTTTACCCCTAGAGATTTCTTCTTACTTTCGAAAGTTTTGGAACAGAAACCTTTTAATCTTTGCGGAAGACGCTTGGGTTTTAGATCGAAAGATAAACAGGAATAGAAAGTTCCGAACTGTGGTTAATTTTACCGGCTATCTGTCCGCTCTTCCAAGTCTATTTAATAATTGTCTATTTTAAAGATTCAAGGTTGGCACAGGAAAGCGGCATCCTGTGGTTTCTTATTGGTTCCTGTGTTGGAGGGTCCCTTTGCACTGACGTCGCACTTGTACGGAGACCCTCTGAGAGCGCAACTCTTCATTCATCTCAATATTCAATGTCTGATGAAGAATGGCAGCGAAAACCTGTTTGACGGTATAATTCTTAATGGCCATTTTTTTTCTCCAATTGATTTATTTTTTTGTTTTTTTTTACCCTTTTGAACAGGCTTTGAACCAGAGACCTATTGGGACAGGATGCAGCTCTTTCAAGAGGCCATATTGAGCAGGTTTATTTTTTTTCCTCTGAAGTTGCTATTTTAAACTTGCATGTACACCAACACCTACTGCTTCTCGCCCTTGAAACTTTTTAACCATTATTTTCCAATTGAAACAAATATCAACTTTGGCTCGAGACTAGTATTTTAGTCAATGGCTGCTTTTCTTTTTTTGAAGACTTTGTGTGTAAATTAATCGCTCCATCACATTAGATTTCCTTTTAGGTAGAAGTTTTCCACTTTCAATTTTAAAGGGAAAGTTTGTAATATTTGACCACTAGGTGTCACAACTGTGTAGTTCCGCTTCAAAGCACAAGGAAGCCTACAAACTACGGGGACTCAAAGTGACCAAAAATTACCATGATTATTCTCGTTTATGCAGCTTTTTCCCTTTTTTTTCTTCCTCGTCTTTCTTTTCCCCCTTTGTTCATTTATTTTTCTCTTTTTCCCCATTATGTTGAAAGATGGCCAACCATCAGCCTAATGTTAGGTCTTAAAATAAATGCTTATTTTTCTACATACGAGTAATTAAAAAAAAAACTTGTTTGTATGATATGTATTGTTGCTTATTATTTAAACCAATATTGTTTTTTGTTTTTAAAAAAATTATGTGTTTTTACCACTAGGAGACATCAAATAATACACACTGTCCCTTTTAAACAAGCACATGGTTTTTTCTTTTAATATTCTGAAGACGGATTGTGTTTCACACATAAAAAGTGCATGATAACATCTAGCACGTTTTAATGATAAAAGGTTGGCATGTATGCACTTGAATTCTCTCTAGAATAACAGAAATTACCCATATATATTTCAAATTTCCCCCCAAAAAACATAAATGGGCATGAGGGATGTATTATGAGACTCAGTCTTACTTGACCGTCATCAACTTTTGCAACACAAGATCTTTCCATTATCAAGCCTTGTATCATAACTCTCGCAGCTCATATTTATTTACATTATATCTTTCTAAAGTTCCTAATCCTCTGTGTACCTAAAATCTTACAGATTTGGATTTGTTCAGGACAAATTTTCTGCTTCTGCCTTCAATTTCCCATCGGAGAATAGGCCCCAGTACATCCATGTAACAGGTTGGTTCTTCAGTTTACACACACAGAATGTACTGTATTTTCTGCACTATTAGGCAACCCCCCCCCCAAAAATTAGTCATATATTTTTCATACTCAATGCACAACACACTAGAAGCTGCATGAAATTAGGACTACAGTAAGAGATACCATTGGGCTCTTTCTATGTTTACGGCATATAATAGTGCAATGGTAATTAAAATCCCAAAACATTGTTTGCAACAGGAATCGGGGATGAGGGAACTTACACTTTATTGCTAGACCACTAGTGTGCGGTCCCTTCTCAAGGTTTCATGTTGAGGTTTTTGAGTTTTTCCTTGCTCTCATGTAAGTTTTAGATCAGGGGATAGTGTCATAATAGTCTCTGGTTTGCAATCATCTGTGGTCTATGCAGCCCTTTAAGACTCTTTGTGATTAAGGGCTATACAAATAAACATGACTTGACTAGTAGGACAGATGACATCCGAAAAGGCAGGAGAGGGGCTGAGAGCGAGGGAGTGGGGAGAGAGGGGAGTCTGAAGAGAGCGATGGGAGAGAGCATAAATAAGAAAGTTTGATTTTAAAGGTACACAGTATTTTTTGTGCATACCTTTATTAAAGGGACTTACCAACTCAGAGTGACAGCAAGTTGAAACCCTGTACCTATTTTGAATTAGTCTATGGTTTGGGGTTTTTAGGGGCAGACAGAGAGACAGAGAGAGACAGACAGATATCACGCTCTATGTATATATGCATCATTTAGGGAGCATAATGAAAGGAGCGGGACACAAACTCTTCTCAGCGGAATGCAGAAATGCAGAGCAGGTGTCTGGTCACAGTACAATATGAAAGACGCCATGATATAAATTGGCCAATCGACATCGGAGAGTCAAGAGGTGCTGGCCTATCAGTGTAAATGTAGGGTGTACAAAACGCTCCCCCGTGATGTGGGAGGAATCCTTTGTTTTGTTTTTTCATTTGATCTTTTTTTATTTTTTCCCACAAAGAGCGATACCTGAAGCGCGAAGTTGTGATGAGTCTCTGTAATGGCTTTTCTTTATTGATTTGTAAGGCATATGGATAAACTCTAACAACATACATTTTATGGTTTATTAACGCGAATGAAAATACATTGAAAATACACTTAATTTGGACTCTTAATCATGAAATACTTTTTACATCATAAGCAAACAATTCAAAACAATTGTATTAAATTACACCTTACATTGACAAAATTTTGAGTTCTCCTATTTGCTACTGCTGCTAAGCAACATTAATGTCTATGCTAAAATGCTGCATTTGACTGCTAGATGGCAGCGCGTCCCTAAGAATACAATGCACTGAATACTTTCCTGTGATCTAGCAGTACAGTATTACCTCAGCGATCCACTTGTAGCTCCTGATCTAAGTAAGTCAAGTCAAGTCATGTTTATTTGTTTAGCCCTTAATCACAAAGAGTCTCAAAGGGCTGCACAGATCAGACTATGACACCATCCCCTCATCTAAAACCTACATGAGGGCAAATAATACACATATTATCAACATAAAATATAGGTTAATCATATGCTATTCTGTAACTTTACGCACAAAATGAATTAGAAAAAAAGGCGTAAAAAATAAATTTATAAAAAAATAAGGAAACGAGAAAAAAAGAAGAGAAAAGTGCAAGGGGAAAAATAAATAGCTACTGAAATAGAAACAAAGAATAAAAAGAAGGAAAGGGATACAAACAAAAAGAAACATGAAGAAGAAAAAAGCTCTCAGAATAAAAAATACAAGAAAAAAAGCTTGAAAAACAGACACAAAAGAAGAAAAAGAAAGGAAAAAAGGACAAAAAAATCAAGAAAAAGCTCGGAAAAAAAGAAGGAAAAAGAAGTCAATAGCTGAGAAAAGTAAATAGCTATTAAAAAAACTAAAACAAGAAAAAAGGACAAGAGAGAAAGAGGAAAAGAATAAAGCAAGAACAAAATAAGTAAAACGCTAAGAAAACAAGAAACAAAAATAGAAAAAGGGGAAAAGAGATGAAAAAAAGCAGGGGAAAAACACAAAGTAATGAGCACCCCTGTTCTTGATCCAATTTGAGTCTGCCCTTTTTCCAGGCACCGTTCTGCTTCAACTGCCATACTCCAAACGCAAATATAGCAGCGGGCAGCAGCGTCGACGCCGGAACTCAACCACGTCTAACAGCCAGGGGTCATTCAGCGGCGAGGATCGCATTGGCTACTATTGGGCCTACAACACCATGTTGACTAAAGCTTGGAGAACCGGACTTCTGGGTGACGAGAAGCTGGCTGACCGTCTGCTGAAAGACTTTACGGACTTCTGTGCTAATAAAGACAACAGACTGCTCGGCTTCTGGGAAATCTGCCAGGAAAAACTTAATACCAGCGCTCCCTAAAAGCATTTCAGTCCATTTTGAACTGTGGCAGTGGTTCTCAAATAGTGACGCAGGCCACCCTCGGGGGGGTAGGTGTCAAATCTCCGTCAAGGAGGGCGCGGGCGCATTTGACTTTGGGGAAGTTTTTTTTCTTTTCTTTCCCCAAATAAAGTGAAATTGTACCTTCACTACACTAGGGCGCAGTGGCGTTCTCTTTAGAAGAATGTTTTGTTTACATTTAGCCTTCACGCAAGGCATTAAGAACACCGTATAAGCATTGAGTATGAAGTATAAGCATGAAGTGTAACAAACCCTCAAGTGACCCCATGAAAAATATATTTAACACAGATGCAAAGACAGACAAAGTGAGTTGGGGTAAAGAAACAAACAAGTCTTCTCACTGAAGTTAAGACGAGTAAGTTTAATGAAGCGTATATAGCAATTCACTGCTACCACAAAGGGAGGCGAGCAAAGAACGGTGTGCTTGGCAGGTTAAAGGTGTTGCAAGCGGACAAGACTAGGGCAGACGATTAAGCTGAAGCTTGAAGACATCACAAACCAATAACGCTAATAAGACGCTTGAGATCTTAATCAGAAAATGTTCCGAAAGGCGTCGTTTGCTGTAACAAAAGAAATTTCCTCTATTGTGGGACGAATACATGATTATCTTATCTTAGATACCAGGGACACGGTGGGGGAGATGGTCCCTATTGCTGAATTGAAGCTTATAGGACAGTGAATGCACATTGCACATAACCTTACACGAGTTTCTGCCTCTGACCCAAAATGTTTTATTTGCTGGAATTTGGTTAAAAAACACAACTTTACCGTATTCGGTCTCTGCCGTGACACGTCACGGGAATCTGACTTGCGTCATGGTTGCTGCTTTTAGCTATTAGGGTGCAGATAAAATTTCATGTTGCTATCAATAATTTTGTGAGAGGACATGTTGAGAACAGAATGAATGAATGTCCTTTGTTTTCATTCTACAAGTCTATTCCTGTTCATTAAGTTTTACTGTCAGAGCACACATTTCAATCTTAATACAGAAATCCCTCGCTGTATCGCAGTTTGTTCTTCGCTGAGACATACTTGGGCTGCTAAACAGTCTCTTGATATTGGTTAAAAATAATTACATTTTTACAGGTACATTTTACAATACTTTTATTTGCTAAACAAATTATTGGGCCTGTAAAAACGGTTTGCTGTTTGGTTTCATAGTATAAAATAGTAAATGGATTTTTACTCCACAAATGTTGCTGAGCAGGGTTTTTTTTAAACACAACCACAGCAATAAACGCAAGAGTGTCGTTATACAACTGTTTGTTTAAATTGTCAGGAGAAAAAAAAAAAAATTTGTTGTTGTGACTTGTCATAGCAATAAGACATAGCGACTTATTCCGCGCGTGCGTAGTGCAATGCCAAGCTAGCAGCGGCAGAGTCCTGTGAGTGTGCACAACAATCCACAAAATTGGATTGGAAACATTTATTATTTGTAAAATACTATAATCGAATCACACCTTTGGTTTTTGACAAATAACAATCGTTTTGCAAATGCAATAGGATTGGTTTTGAATCAAAGTCGCCCCTTCCAACATGGCGGCTACGTAGGCAGAAAGGTAGTACTGCACTTAAAAAGAACTGGCTTTTTCGGCTCTGCTTGCTAAAGAGAGACGGCTCTTTAGATTGTTTTTTTTGCTCTGGCTCACGTATTACCAATTAAGTCAAGTTTATCTGTGACGCAGTTAATCACAAGGAGTCTCAAAGGGCTGCACAGACCACAGATTATTGCAAATTATTGTGAAAACAACTTTTGTTTTTGAACTCCCTTTTAGTTTTGGAAGTAACGGATTACAAAGAAAGACATTCCTGGAACGCAATTACTTTTCTCTGTAACAGCTACTTTAATGCGTTATCAATAACATTTTGTAACTCTACCATGGGTACTACTTTGTGCGTTACTACATTACTCCGTTACTTTATAAATGCAGATAATTATCGTGCTATTTGATGGATGAATACTGTTGCATTACCTATGTTGACATATACATCCCTTGGAGAGAAAATTCCCGAAGCGTGCATTTAGCTACGAAATACAACTAAGTACGAGGGGTGAATTTCTACTCATCTAGATACTCTCCCTACCATGTATACTAGCATTTAAGCTGAATGTACAACAATAAAATGGGATACAGTATGTAACATTATGCACAAAATGATTTAAGAAAATATATATTTTTAAAAAATAAAAACATTGAAGAGGAAAAACAGAGAAAAAAAAGAAAAGAGAAATGTAAAAAGTGAGGGGGGGGGGAAAGAAAAAAAGAAAAGAATAGGCCGTGAAAAGAGAAACAAAATAAGAAAGAAAAAATAAAGATCGGTATTTTACCAGAAATTATGTAAAATTATGCTCAATATGAATAGAGACATTCTAAATAAATCTATTATTCTAAAAAAAATTGGTGAGTAGGTGGATCCCTTAACCACGAGGGTCATAAAGGCACTCTTTCCTGCGATGTGTCTTCGGCAAGTACAGCCTATTAGTACCCATCCCTCTTCGGCCAACAAATGTTTGTACCCGGCCTCGGACCGGAGACCGTTCTAAGTTACAATAGCTTTTAATATTTTTACTCTTCAATGAACTTTGAACCTTTTTGTACTAAGCAACTTTAAAGTAAAGCAACTCTGAATCTCTGAAAACAAACAACACCTCAATAAAATATTGACTTGTTAGTGCAATAATGAAATTTCAGAACAAACTTCACATTTATAAACAGCTAATTGTGAAAAATATTTTCCCTGAACAACACAGGAAACATAAAATATCTACCCAAAAAAATCAATTTTAGCCTTTTATATAAAGCACTTAACATATTTAAAGTCACGGAATAAAACAAATGCATATCGACCACTTTCACGAGAAAAAAAGGCATCTCATTTCATTTCATCTCGAAGGGAATCAGCTGTTTGGTAGGGAGCCGGCTCCATTCAAAGAGCCGTTTCATAAAGCCTTTTCGTTCACGAAAAACACGTCAATAATACGTGGTGGTAGCTAGCACAAGATCTCCGGGACTCTTCCCGTATGGAACATTGAGTAGAGAGGCAACGATTACACTTATTATATACTTTATTTGGTACAAACTAAATCGTCACAGGTAAGCATTAAACAGAATGAATGTTACCTTATGTTTAATTTGTAATAAAATGCGTTTCGCTAATGCTTAGGAAGCTACGCTCATTGTCGATTCACGTCACTTAATGCCACGTAGTTTTGTTGTTCAAATTTGTAACCAGATAAATGTTAATGTTTTGTTTATTTTCGAGCGAACTCCCTCGATTTCGGCACAGTTATGTTTACAATAATCAGGGTTGGGAGGGTTACTTTAAAAATGGAATCCGATTCAGTTACTAATTACCTGTTGAAAAATGTAATCGGTAACGTTATCTGAATACCATAACGTTGCAGTAATTTAACTTGATTACCTTTCGGTTACTTTTGGGTACTCCAAAAACGAATATGCTAATAAAAGACAAAGTAAAATAAATATAAATAGAATGAATGTAGTGTAAGATAAATGAACAATACAACCTTGAGAAAGAAATCGAGAAAACCAAGCTCAAGTGTATTTTGTCCAACAAAAAGAATGCTCACATTTTAACCATGTAGAAATAAACCGTTCTCTTTCATATGGCTGATAAGATATGCTCTGTTTTAGTTCACATTAAGAGCACACCGTGAACTTAATATTGTTTTAAACACACTAAGTGTTTACTTCTAAATTTCCAACACACTCTAGGACAATCTTGCCCCCTCTCTCTGACTCTCTAGTGCAGTGCTTCCCAATTATTTTCCATCACGCTCCCCTTTAGAAGGAGAAATCCTCTCGCTGGAGGAAAGGAGGCAGGAGAAGGGCGTGGGAGAAGAGTGATTTCTGGCTCGCTGTCGTGGTTTTCTTTTATTGCAAGATGAGAATGGTGAAAGTAAGAATAGGACTGTTTTATATACAGTCCAAATGCTAACCCAAACCTCCAAAAAGTTGACAAAAGGAAGAGTTTATTAAAGCGCAGCTAAGAATTGCACATACTTGCAGGCGCAACAGAAGGTGCTTGGCAGAGGCTGCAATGATGATTTTAGCCAGAAGATCGCGTCAGCAAGTAGAATATTTCGAAGTTACAGACACCATCTTTTAAGTCTTTCTTACACGTTTACCTTCGAATTCCGTGTCCAATCGCAATGTTTCAATGACAATAAAGACAATCTTATTCCATTTGAAATGTCTCCCACACTGTGTAGTAAGCAGCTGATGACTTTCTGGTCTGTGTTTATGGCTCTTTAAGTTTTTCTATCTCTACTAATCTGAGTAATTTAGCGACAAATTTCTAAACTTTGATCAAATACAAACACAGTCTTAATTCTTGGCCCAATTTCTGTTCAGACATAAGTCACGCTTTACGTTGTCAGGTCCAAAGTCTCATCTTTGATTTTTATTACATGTGTGTGATGGGCATACTATTTACCTTTCTGTGTTACTTGTTAGGCCATGGCTCAAGACTTATTAGAAGAGGAAGGCATTTTCTTTGACGAATTCAACAAACTCCGAGCGCTCGAACCAGATGTCAGCCAAAAGACCACCGAACTCAAAGAAGAGTGCACTGAGTTTGTCGACAGTAAGATTAGTGTCACTTACGCCTAAACGTTGATGAGTTCGTCTCTTGTACTGTTTTATTCGCGCTTTTTCAGAGATTGGACAGTTCCAGGAAAAAGTTGGATCTTTAATGGAACTTGTTGATGAGTTGGCAAAAGAGACAGAGGCTGAAAAGTTAAAGGTAAAATTGGCTTTTTTTTCCCCCCACTTATCGTCAAAATCAATCCTGCAAGTCACGCAATGCTTTCTCCTATTTGAGGCTATCGGAGGAAGAAACGTGCTGAAGATGATGGCCAAGCAGAGAGAGGCTATGCAGCAACAGCTTCAAGCTCTTATTGCAGAGAAGAAGATGCAACTTGAAAGGTGAAGAACTGAAGGTTCTGAGTCATTACTAAATACAATTAGAAAGCAGTACTGATGACTAAATACCCAAACTGTTGTACTGTGCGCTAGCTATTTATATGTTACGTGCTACATTCCCTTGTTCGCTATAGTCAGAGAGGTACAATATACACTACCGTTCAAAAGTTTGGGGTCCTTAAGAAATGTCCTTACTTTTGAAAGAAAAGTAATGTTTTTTCCAATGAAGATAACAAAACTATTTAGAAATACACCTGAAACATTGTTAAAATGGTAAATGACTATTTTAAATGCAAATGTTTGTTTTCAATGCAATACCTATACAGGGTTCCTGCAGATCCTTGAAAATTCTTAAAAGGCTTTCAATTCATTATTCTAAAAATAAGGGCTTGGTTGGCATTAAAAGGTCTTAAATACAATTTTTGAAAGTCTTTAAAATGTAAACACAAAGATTTGATCATATTTATTAATAGTCCACATCCAGGAAGTCAAGTCATGTTTATTTGTATAGCCCTTAATCAAAATGAGTCTCAAAGGGCTTCACAGACCACAGATTATTGCAAATTACAGACTATTATTACACCATGCCCTGATCTAAAACCTACACGAGGGCAAGGGAAAACTCAAAAAAAAAAAACAGCATTAAGAAAATGAAGAAATCTTGGAGGGACCACACATGAGGCAATCCCCCTTACAGGATGACCAGGCTGCAATGGATGCCGCAATAACGAACAACACACAGATATTGTAAACATGAAATATAGGTCATTCATAAGATATAGAATAGAAGTGTGTTTTAAACCTAGATTTAAACAGTTCCACTGAGGTTGCAGATCAAACCTGAGCGGGCAGAGCTTTCTCCACACCAGGGCCCAAATGGAGAACACTATCAAACCTGCGGATCTCTTCTTGGATCTTGGGATCACTAGTTGACCAGCATTTTCAGAGTGAAGGCTCCGGACCTGGAACATAGGGGGAAATTAAATCTGAAAGATATGAGGGAGCAAGTCCATGTATGACTTTGTACAATACCAACAGAATCTCAAAATCACATCTTAAGCTAACAGGGAGCCAATGCAGGTTAGCTAAAATCAGGGTAATGTGATCCAACTTCTTTGTCTTAGTCACTGCAGCATTTTGTACCAGCTGCAGGCTCTTGATTTTGGACTTAGGGAGACCGGAGAGTAGTACATTACAGTAATCGAGACTGGAGGTAACAAACGCATGAATTATAATCTGAATTATAATTTATCAATATTACGAAGATTTTTTTCTCCAAGTATGTGTTTTCTACACTCAAATTGTGTCATGAATAAAGCAGTGTTATATTTTTCAAAAATGTTTTACACTGGACTAAACTCATTTTTCATGCATAAAATTAAAATGCTTCATGAATGTAGCAGAAGAGTTCTTTGGAATTAGGAGTTAATAGCCATTTTTGACTGATGATCCATAATGTACTGTAAACATCCTTTTTATTGATTTTTTTTTTTTTGGGGGGGGGGGGGGGGGATTTTTTTTGTTTAGATTGTTTTTAATTTGCCGACATGGTCTTAAATCTTATTTAAAAGTCTTCCGTCTAACTTGACTTTAACTGTAGCAACCCTGGTATAGAGGCCCATTTCCGGCAACAAGCACTTGTGTTCTAATAGTACATTGTATTTGCTAATTGCTTTAGAAGACAAAGAGGCTTTTAGAAAACCCCTGTACAATGAAGTCAGGACCACTGAAAACTGTTTGGTAAGAGAAGCTATAAAACTGACGTTCCTTTGGGTTAGTCGAGTATCTGAAGTGTCGCGGCTGCGGTCAAAGTTCTGTAATGGCCAGGATAAGAAAGCGTTCATTTCTATTCTTCTGAAAAATGAAGCCTTTTCTATGCGGGAAATTGCCAAGAAACAGAAGATCTCCTTCAACCGTGTGTACTACTCTCTTAGGAGAACAGCACGGACTGAGTAGAACGATAAGTGGGAGGCACCACTGCACAAACGAGTAAGAGGACAAGTACATTAGAGTCTCTATTTTGTGAAATTGAAGCGGGACAGGTCCTTCACTAGCAGCTTAGTCAAACACTACCCAGAAAACACCAGCGTCAACATCTACAGTAAGGAAGTAACTCCGAGGCGCAGTGGTAAAAAAGAACCCATATCTGAGACTGGCTAGCAAAGGGAAGACATTGATATGATGAACAAAAGAACACAGACTTTGGACAACTCATTTGAGAAATAAAAGGGACTTTTTCATGGAAAACACAAATGTTTGAATGTGTATAATGACATTTCTGGTCAAACCAGGAGTCTTTAATGCACTATTACAGGCTTTAACATGAAATAACCTCAATGATTTAAAACATTTTGTACATTTAGAAGACTGAAATTTCTCCATCGAAGCTAATTTTGAATTCTGTATCATTTCAGATATCGCATTGAATGTGAGGCGTTGGCTAAAGTGGAATCTGAGCAGAATGAGTTCATCAATCAGTTTATTATGCAGTGAGTAATGAGTGTGTTCTCTTACATTGTATTTATTTTTACATTGAATCAAATCAAAATCTCCAACTCTGATTAGCATCACAAGGTTGGCAATTGAGAAATGACCGCCAATTTTTGGGCCAACCTTTCTTCAACAAAGCAAAAACTTCAGAGAACACTCGTTAACCGCGGCAGTAACATTCTAAAAAGAAAAAAACTGTGAAGTATAAACCTTTATTATTTTTTATAATTATTATCTGATTACTCTACAAGACAGCACGGCGGATGAGTGGTTAGCATCCGAGGCACAGTTCTGAGGTCATGTGTTCAAACCTAGTTTCCGGCCTTACTGTGCGGAGTTTGCATGATATCCCCGTGCTTGCAGGAGGTTTCCTCAGGTTAATTGGCCGGTTCAAATTGACCCTAGGTGTGAATGAGCGAGTGAGTTATCTGTTTCTTTGTACCCTGCCACTGGGTGGCAACCAGTTCAGGGTGTCCCCTGCCCACTGCCGGAAGATTGCTGGGATGGGCTCCAGCACCCCCATTTGGATAGTGTATTTTTTACAGGCTCAAGCATTTGTTTAACAAATATATGTACAATCTGTACCTTAACAATTAACAAATGCATTAAGGGTGAGCGATTGTCCGGGTATATAGTTTTTATCTGACCAACATTTTCTTTTAACAGTTGATCCTGGAATTCAACCAGAACGTCATGAATTCGTCATTCAGAACCCTCGGAGTACCGCTGCTCGAGAGGTACTTGGATTATAATTGGAGGATTCAGGTTGTAACGCTGCTTTTGAATACTTGAAAGAAGAAAAAACTAAAGATGGCACACAAACATTGGTGCATGGATGCTATGCCAATCCTGTGCAAGACTGAATTTATCCGTGTGGGAAAACTGAGCCTTGTTGAATCCAGAAAAGAAATGTGCCTTACAAACACGTTTAAAGGCCTCACAGGATCCACATCTCTCAAATGTGCAGCTATGTAAAGGAATTGCTTTGGAATTTGGAGGAGCTCATTTCCTCAATTGTTGATGAAGACGTGGAGGTAGTCGGCAGATCTTCACACTGGCACTTCACTACCTGTCTGCCACTTGTCAGCATGATTAGTGGTTACTTGTTGACTAAAATCCGATTGGAAACTGACTATTATTTATATTGTTTACTATTATTATCTCGATAATGTAAAGCCACCTAAAGCATGCACAGAAATACATATAAGGTCTTAAGCTGACTGTGAGTATTCCAATTGTGATGGTTGGCTTAGTCCTTTCATTTCCAAATACTTTTGCATGTATACAGATCTGAATGATCCGATTCTTTTTCAACCGGGATATTTTTAGCACGGCGGCGCAGTGGTTAGCGCTTGTGCGGCACAGTTCATGTCTCGGGAACCTGTCGTGGGTTCAAATCCAGCTCCAGACTTCCTGTGCGGAGTTTGTATGTTCTCCCCGTGCTTGCGTGGGTTTCCTCCGGGCACTCCGGTTTCCTCCCATATTCCAAAAACATGCATTTCAGGTGAATTGGCCGGTCCAAATTGTCCCTAGGTGTGACTGAGCGAGTGAGTTGTCTGTCCCCGTGTGCCCTGCGATTGGCTGGCAACCAGTTGAGGGTGTCCCCTGCCCACTGCCCGGAGATGGCTGGGATGGGCTCCAGCCCCCCCGCGACCCTAATGAGGATAAGCGGTATGGCTAATGAGATGAGATGAGATATTTTTATACCCCAAAGCGCCATGGGACTTGTAGTATGGAGACAAATGATACACGCAAACGTACTGACTAAAAAGCCTCATGTGTAAATGTGGAAGTCTCAAGAACATTTCCGTTTTATCTTCTGCCTTCATGGTTAAAATGTCACAGTTGTATCCATCTGTGTATATTGTAAGTCTGTGCTTTTGGCAAACAACACAGGAGCACATGTTGTAAATTCACAGGACAAAGCAATGCAGCATGGATTTTCGTTGAATTAGCTGAGAGACATGAATGAAATTAACCTTTAACGTCTAAATGTACTTGTCTTTTTGCGTGATGATTCGCTCCATGCTTTTCTTTGTAATCGGAATACTCGCAAACTCGTTTTTCTCAAGGCATGTAAACGATATACTGTACTTGGATTGCTCCAAAAATGTTTGTAGATTCGAGATACATTAACCCAGGGGTTGGGAACCTTTTGAACCTAAAGAGCAATAATACCATATATTTTATGACAAAATTTAACAAAACCTCCAAACAAAAGCTAATTTTTCAGTGCACTCTACTGCGTGACATTAGATGATTTAATAAAAGTTATGAAATAATAATGATGCCAAAGCCCATGTCCCATATCAACAAATACACCACTTTAAACTTGTCTCTCTCCCACAGTTAAGATCGTTAAGGCTTGTTTTGACCTTCATTTCTTTTCATAATTAATGGTTTCAAAATGAGATGCTAGCAATTATTTTGTAAAAATGTCACAAAATACTTCAACCGAGAAAGTTTATGGATGTATCGAATGCGTCCTTTCATCGCACCCCTACTGTCCATTGAATCTAATCGCTCCGGGTGCTTGGCTCGGCTTTTGGGGTGTTGACAGTTTGTTCTATGGGTTTTTATTGTAAAGTTATTATTTAATGAGCTTTGTTATAAAGGATTTCTTCGCAACATTAGAGCCAAAAGGGGGTCTGTTGGTGTGGCACCTCGACTGTTAACTGGTGGGACTGCCCTCTATACTCTGGACTGAATCATTTGGCACCCTAGTGCTGCTTCGACATTGTATGTACTGAATTTAGCACAGCGCTAACAAAATTAGAAACTTTATGTCTTGCCTATTTTATCTCTGAGCCATACGTAGAAATGAAAGAAGCCACAACTAACCTAACCCCTGCTATAACGTGCCCATTTCGGTCATGTTTCTGACTAAAGGTCAAGATTTGATTGGCTGATAATCTCCAAAGGGATTGAAGCGTTTTTTTTTGTTTGTTTGTTAAAACAACAGATCAACACTAGCACCTCATAGTAGTAAGAAAATTGCATATGGTTGCTAAGGCAAAAACGTTGCTTAGCATCCATTGCTGTGCAACACTCAAAAGTTGCTAGTTCCTGCTCTGAAATTGTAAAGTATGTCCTTGTGAACTGTCAAAGGAAGGGTTGATTAATTGTGCATTCCAAGTATTTATTCTGTAACACAATAATCTTTAAATTATAGTGCTTAAAATAAGTGTGTTAGAATGTTTGACAAATTATTCCAGTCATGGGCTATACTTTCTGCCGGCTATCTAACCTTGATGTCCAAACAGATCCAAAACAAACCATTTTTATTTGCCGATTTTTACTGTCAGGAGTCGTTGAACCCCCATTTTTGTAATCATGTTCATGTTTTTCAAATAAATGTTTTTGGCTATTAAATGGATTTGAAAATTGAGAGGCTTTTGTCTAATTCTTTTTACTTCAGTGCAGCACTTACAGTACTTTATGTCTCAAAAGTGAGTACACCGCTCACATTTCTGCAAAGATTTGTTCAGTATGTTTAATTGTACTACACTGAAGAAACATTGCTTTGACACAATGAAAGGTAGTCTGGGTAATGCTTATGACTTCCTGAGCAATGGTAACCGCTAAGCTTTACATTGACTATACTATCAATTTAGGCAAAATGATTATTTAAAGGGACCCTGAGTAATATTTAGTGCCTCCTCGTGAAACAAAAAGCTTTTGGTCAGTAAACGAAACAAAACATTAATTTGAATACTAGATTAAAAATACACGAACCATCATACCATTGTTCACTTTTGTGGGTAAGAATCACAAGTCGAGAAACTTGATTTTTTTTTACATGGTGGAATCCCTACTGAGGTCGCCGCCATGTTTTCTCCCGTCTTGTTTCTTGCTATGTCACTGATTTTCGTTAGCATTAGACAACAGTGCCATCTGGTGGTCAAATATTACACACGGTGTTTGAAAAAAAATCAAGAAACAGTTGCCCGGAATTCTTATTTTTTTTAATATTTTTGGCGGAGTTTGTCTTGAGATTATTTGATGGGGGAAAAATGTCAATTAGCTGGAAAAAAAAGGTTAGGAAACACTCATCTAATTGATGTCAAATTACATAAACAACAAATAATTAGTGGACCCATGACTGTATTTATTAGGCAGGGAGGGAAAAAAAACACTTCCACGTCTCATGACATTTTAACAATAAAAAAATTTCAAAGAATCACTCAATCACCTATACAAAAAGACAAATAAGATCGAAATGAAAACACGTCCTCCCTTTCGTTGTTTTATTCACACGGAACCAAAACACGAGTACAAAAAAGTCGGGTGAGTACCGTTTACCACAAAAATAAAGAAAAGCAACTTTTTATCGGGAGGCATAGCTAAGGATGCTTCTAATTTTAAGTTAGGAGTGGAGAAAAAAATAAAATACATAACAGAGACATCCCACATGCAAATAAACCTTGAAGATGTGCTATCCCTAAAATGGGCTCAGAGGTAGACATTTCATTGCATTTCTACCTTAAGCATCACCGGCGCAAACTCGCACACAGAAAAGAACCAACATGTAAAAGTGTTCACATTTAAAAACTGCTTGGAATTTCTCGATTGTCCTCACATTATTTTTCATCAATGCCCAACTCGTGACGCAATTGTCAGGGATGTACCCGTAACGACAATATTGCGATATAAGGATGACCACAAAATATTGTTATTATGTGACTAAATGTACGGAGATCCCCTCGGTTTTCACAGTTAAGGGGGACCAGAACCACCCGCAAAAAGGGAAAATCCGCGAAGTAGTGTTGCACCTTGTAGGTGATAGGAATGAGTGGAGAGGTGTTGTAAAAGGATAGTGGGATGTTTGGACGTGTTCTAAGGGATAGGCAGGGCACCTGTATGATGCGGCAGGGGTAAACCAGTGAAAGCGGTTGGGCCCTGCTGTTGAATAGTGTGTGTTGTGTCATCCTGACCCGAGTGACATGGCCGCTTTCTTCTGGAGGGACGAAAGCATGACCAACTTGGGTGCCGAGGTGCTTAACTAGTTTGGGTGTTTGGGCATTTGGGTTGGTCATGGTCCAAAAATGTTTGTTTCTGTTTTTTGCTACTTTTTCCCTTTTTTTTTTCTTCTTTGTTATTATTGTGTTGGGCAGCACGGCGGCGCAGTGGTTAGCGTGTGTGCGGCACAGTTCTAAGGTCTTGGGAACCTCCTGTGTGGGTTCAAATCCAGCTACCGGACTTCCTGTGCGGAGTTTGTATGTTCTCCCCATGCTTGCGTGGGTTTCTTTCGGGTACTCCGGTTTCCTCCCACATTCCAAAGACATGCATTTCAGGTGGATTGGCCGGTCCAAATTGTCCCTAGGTGTGAATGAGCGAGCGAGTTGTTTGTCCCTGTGTGCCTTGCGATTGGCTGGCAACCAGTTCAGGGTGTCCCCTGCCCACTGCCCGGTGATTGCTGGGATGGACTCCAGCACCCCCGCGACCCTACTGAGGATAAGCAGTGCAGCTGATAAGATGAGATTGTTTGTGTTTGTCTTGCTGTTGGTCACCCCTCTTGAGGGATATGCCCAAAGTAGATAGATAGATAGTGTGGCACCTTTATTTTATTTTTTTTGTTTGTTTACCGGCTTTCAATAGAGCGACTTGTTGACTTATCGACTCGGAGTGAGAGAGAGATTTAAATAGAACAAATAAAAAAGTCAGATTTCCAGTTTGCTATCAAATATGTTTTTGCCACTACGGCAATTAGAACTCCTAGAAATCAGCCTCAGCACCAATTCATTTTCAACAACCGCATCGAAATTCATATTTTTGCCCATACGAATGAAAATGACATGTCAGGGTCATGCTGACCGGAATTTCTTTGTCATTTGATTGGTTAATTCTGTTTTAAATACTGGACAAGAAGCAAAGGAGATTTAATAGGATGGCAGTTTGTTGTTTTGACTATTACATCATTGTCACTATCAGCCAATCATGTTGCTGTTCTCTGATTTTTCACACCCTTTAGGGCTGCTCTGTTTTTGTAATCTCTGAGATTTCATAAATAGATGGGGCTCGGAAAAGGGCTTCAGGACAAAATGGAATTCACTTATCTGAAAGCCCCTCTCCCGGTTCTCCTTGTAAAATCCATTGATGTTGTCTCGCCTTATTTTTCAAGTTTAAACTTAACATCAGTACTCTCCACAATACTATATTATGATCCTGTCTTATCCACAATATTGTGACATTTGGATAGTGTTACACCACTACTGTGACTTAATGGTGAAATAGCAAAGAGATATTTGTGTGCTGTTCCTGACAGATATTTTGGAGCTGGGACTTTTTGTTGTCTCGTGATGTCAAAATATGGAATCCCAGCTGCAATCAACTAGGTGGGCCACAACGTCCTGAGGTGTATTTTCAGGAAATCAAAATTCAGTTTGATGTTGTGCATATTTTCGGTAGATGCTACATAGAGGTAGGAGACGGGCGAAATTCGGGCTTAAAATGTGAATCGTTTAGTCGGGCCGGTCGGGCTTCTCTCTCGACGTTACTTTCCCATTCTAGGAAGGTCTACACAGCATGCGCTTACTTTTACTCAAGTAATAATTAAGATAAAGACAATGCTTACCAAAATATCAGTTCAACTCAGAATCACTATATCCAAAGAAATTTTCCTCCTCGGTGATGCGGTAAAAGACCCTCCACCTCCCTCATGTCAGACGTTATTTGTGCTTCTTGCCAATAGCTTACAATCAATTATCAAATCAAGTTAATCCGCCGAGTTCGGGTTTATATACGGGGTCAGGCTGAATTTTTTAGACCCGATCTTACCTCTAATGCTACGTGAGGTGCCCGAAAAAAACTCCCAGGAAGCAAAGTTCTTGTTAAAAAGTCTAAAAATTGTGCGAAAACCAGTGAAATTTGTGAAAGGTTCTAATGGAAGACAAGCCGATTTCAAATTAGTCTGAAGCACTGATTATATGAAACACAGCATTTGACAGATGTTATCAAAACATGCTAAACAGTCGTTAAACCCTACAGCAAATACAAGAGTGAGGTTAAGTTAAGGTCCTTTTTTCTTAATGGTCCCTACTCACAAAAAAAAAGTCTCAAAAGGGGTTCACAGGCCCACAGTTAACCGAGATTGGCGACATCCAATCTAACCTCTCCAACATGGATAAGGAATTCCTTTTCCGGGGAAAAACCACCAACCTTGAAGAAAAAACACAGGTAAGGTTCTAAGCGTGCGCAAAAACCCATCAGATCTGCGCAAACGTCGGGCTGTTATTAAAAAATATATAGTTAAAGTTCACGTTTGTTGTTTATTTTCTTGCCCCCCCCAAATTCCAATGTGCTAGCGTCCCAGCGTTCCACTGTCTAAATGTGTCCTGGGCATCAATGCCCGTTTATAAATGATCACAGCTCTATTCTTCTACTTCCAACTCAACTTCTTTCTCTTCAAGTCGTGCTTCTTTTAATTCTTCTGCTTCCTCCACATCTTCCTCAACAGCTTCTGCCCAAGCGTCTGCTGCTTCTGTGTTTTCGTGCCCATCTAAATGTACTTCCTCCATCTCATCCATGGAATCATCTGAAATAACGTCTTCGTATTGAGTATCATCCGAGAAAACCTCTTCATTCTCAGCGTCATCTGAGAGTACTTCTTCGTTTTCAGACTCATCGAGAGGCGCTGCCTCGTTCTCTTCATTGATGTCCTCTGTTTCTTCCACGTCTGGTAATACTTCCTCGTTATTATCTTCATATGCAGCAGGCTCCTCTTCAATGGGCTCAACTGAATCATTCAAAACCTCTGGAGCATCTTGTTCGTATGTCTCTTGAGCAATTACCTCAAGTTCTTCTGCAACATCGGCAATGATTTCTGTTTCTTCAAGTACTATGGGAGGTTCCTCCTCTATGTGCTCATAAGGAGGTGGTGAAGAGTCCCATTCCCCAGTTTCCTCCACATCCTCCTCTGTCGGGACGTCTCCTTGGTCGGCAGCATATTCCATATCAGCCTGCATCTCTGATAGTTCCTCATTTGTTTCTACATGTGGCTCTTCCTCACGGGTCTCCACATGCTCCTCTGTGGCCCACTCTGTAGGTGGTTCCTCGTTATTGTTTTCAGTTTCTTCTCTTGTTGGCATTTCTCCACCAATCTGCTTGAAAAAACACAGTTGTTTAGGTATTTGCACCTGGATCCCCTGAGCATTCATTAAAAAGGTATCCATATTCAATAGAGGTGCTATCTTTTAGTGATTAGCACAGTAACTAATATTCTCTGACAACAGAATCATTGTTTATTTGGGATCAGATTAGTATTTAAACACAAGGAGAGGCCTTGATTTTGACAAAATGAAGGCATCCATCCATACATTATCTGCACTGCTTATCCTCAGTAGGGTCGCGAGGGTGCTGGAGCCCATCCCAGCTATTTTCGGGCAGTGGGCAGGGGACACCCTGAACTGGTTGCCAGCCAGTCACAGGGCACACAGACAGACAACCTACTCACTCATTCACACCTAGGGACAATTTGGACCGGTTAATTACCCTGACATGCATGTTTTTGGAATGTGGTAGGAAACCGGAGTGCCCGGAATAAACCCACGCAAGCACGGGGAGAACATGCAAGATATGGCAAGATATAGCTGGATTTGAACCCATGACCTCAGAATTGTGCCCCAGACGTGCTATCCACTCAGCCGCCAACAAATAAGGCAATTGAAATCATATTGATATATACTAAGTTATACTAAAACACTTTTGAACTGGATCCTGGAAAAAAATTGGATTCACCAGATAGCCCCTGAGTAGCCTGCCTGAAAATAGCTTCCTAGTGATGGGGCAGTGTGATTTTCTATGAAATTTGATTTCTACCTAAACTGACACAAGAAAACATTGACTAGATCAGTGTATTCAGATAAATAATAAATTCTTCAAAATTCTTTACATTTAGCATATAATTTAGCTTATAACATACCTCTATCTATCTATCTATCTATCTATCTATCTATCTATCTATCTATCTATCTATCTATCTATCTATCTATCTATCTATCTATCTATCTATCTATCTATCTATCTATCTATCTATCTATCTATCCCATCCATCCATCCATCCATCCATACACCACCGAGCGCCCTTAGGCAAGGTTTTAGTGGTTTACTGGGCCTATTTTAACCCTACTTCTAATAATTATAACCTGTTAATAACTTAATTATAACATAGTAAGAACATTTATATACGTTGTCATTTTTTATATGAATATCAAACAAGTAGCCCTTTGCGCTGATCACCAAAAGAAAATAGCTCTTAGCTTCATAAAGTTTGGTTACCACAGGGATATATATGGTAAAACAGTGAATGCAATTTTGTTATTCCAATAATAGTAAAAGTCCAGTAATAAAAATGGCAAATAAATATCTTAGATTTTTCTAATCCTTAAAGGGATTTCCAGAAAACGTGATTTTCCACGGCACTTTTTCATATGTGACAATTTTGTTATAGTAGTTAAAATCAGTAGTGGTTTTTTCATAAGCTCAATTTAAAGTGTATTATATTTAATTTTTGATGTCCCACCTGCCTTCCACACCACCCTGAATGCCTGCAGAATATCATGCTTAGGTTTTGAGTTTTTCCTTGCCCGTATGTTGGTTTAAGATCAGGGGATGGTGTAATTGTGATCCTAGGTCATTTTATGATTAAGGGCTATTCAAATAAATGTGACTTGACTTGACTTCAACGAGGACAGCAATTTTACTTGAAAGCATGAAGATATGTAAAGATATTTGTTCATTCAATCATTTATTTTTCAGCCACTTGTACTCACTAGGGTGGAGAATTATTAGCCGACTTTGGGCAGTGGTCATAGGAAACCCTAGACCAGGCATGAAAAACATACCAGATCTCAACGTACCAGACCCTGCCCTTTAGATGATTTAATCCAACCCGCCATGAGTATATCAAAAAAGAGGTGGGTCTCTTGGTAATTTCTATTAAAACTTTTAAAATAAATAAAAACCAAGTGCTCCTTCTGGCTGCTACAGTTAAGGATATATTCTCAGCTTCAGTAGGCCGAACCTAGTAGTTTGATCTGATGTAGTCTAATCTTATTGCATGTTTCTTTTTTATTAAATTCTAACCAGTACAATTAAGGCTAAAATTGTATTCTTTTCATAGCTCCCATTTGAGTTTGTACAGCGTGGTGAGTTGGTTCAAGAATAAAACTACTCGGGGCGGCAGTAGCTCAGGAGGTAGAGCGATCGTTTTAGGATTAAGGGATCCCAGTTCGAATCCCGGCTTGTCCGTGTTACATGCCGAAGTGTCCTTGGGTAAGACACTGAAACCCCAATACCCCCAATAAGCAGGTCAGCAGCCTTACATGACTGCACAGATCACGGCCGCTATTGGGAAATGTGAAGCACAATGTAAAGCGCTTTGGGAAGTCATTGACTTGAAAAGCGCTATATAAATGCAGATCATTTCATTTCATTACACTCACTCAACTGTTATAATAAAGCATCCAATGCCAAACATGAAAATAGTATATTTCCCATTTTTGGTGGAAAAATAAACTGCTTGCCAGCCAATCGCAGGGCAGAGAGACAGACAACCATTAACACAGTCATTCCTAGGGAAATATTTGAATTGACAATTGGCCTGCGAGTCAGGTTTTGGTACTTGGGAGAAAACCGGGGTACCAAGAAAACCTACTCAGGCACAGGGAGAACATGCAAACTACACAAAGGGAACCTGGAAGCTGGAATGGAACCCGGAACTTCTGAACTGTGAGGCGGACGTGCTCACCAGTTATCCAACGTGCCGCCCACGTATGCATATATAATAAATACATTTGAAAAGAGTAAATACGCACCTCCATGGCCAACGTTTCGGCAACAGGATCCTCTTGCACTGCTTCAGGTTCTTCCTCAAATATCTAAAACGAAGAAGAATTCATGTCATTAACATCTTGCATTTCTATTGATATATACGGTGCTACGGTTCATTGGCACGGAGGCACTTGTTAAATCAGGAGTTTTGAAATTGGACTTGGAGTCTCCAAAAAGAATTTTTCAGTCCAAAAATATGCAGAATTCAACAACCATCCTGTACTTCAGAAATGAAGTACAAACGGTAGATATGAACATTTTTGGGTGATATCAAAAAATACTTGCATATGGCTGTAAGAAATCCGGCTTCTACTTCCTAGTTTTTTGTAACCATACTACGTGTACTTTATCTCTAGCGTGCTAAGAACTTTGACGTTTTTATCGTTTATTATCTCGTACGAAAGTGGAATAAGAAAGCTTGATGCGGTTGAGAATATGGTTGGATCGCTTTTTTTCGGGCACTTTCTACCACGGAGGAGGAAGTCAGCTAACTCTCGAAGCCGATCTTTCACAAGTAAGTCAAACTTCACTTCATTTATCTTTATAGAGCATATTATTTTATGAATTTATTTGGGACAAAACACTACAGGTTACTTATACAAGCCTTAAACATACTTATCTAATCACATCTCATTAGCTACACCGCTTATCCTCAGTAGGGTCGCGGGGGTGCTGGAGCCCATCCCAGCAATCATCGGGCAGTGGGCAGGGGACACCCTGAACTGGTTGCCAGCCAATCGCAGGGCACACGGGGACAGACAACTCGCTCGCTCATTCACACCTAGGGACAATTTGGACCGGCCAATTCACCTGAAATGCATGTTTTTGGAATGTGGAAGGAAAACGGAGTGCCCGGAGGAAACCCGCGCAAGCACGGGGAGAACATACAAACTCCACACAGGAAATCTGGAGCTGGATTTGAACCCACGCAGGAGGTTCCCAAGACATGAACTGTGCCGCACATGCGCTAACCACTGCGCCGCCGTGCTGCCCTAAACATACTTATATAAACCTTAAAAATACAAAATATAAATAATGCAGTTTTGGGGTTGGAAACTATTAGACATTTTGAGCTAGAGTCACAGCATTGGTTATTTCTTTGCGCCTTTGAGAACTTTTTTCGTATGGCCGCAAATGCCTCTTTGATGGAGGTTTGTTTCCCTCCTAGTCGAATTGTAGATGCACCGTCTTTGTCTTTTACTTGTAATCCTTTTTGACATGCCTTACATTGTAATATGCGATCATTTTTAAGGTGCTGGTAAAAAATGACTTGTTTCCTCTGGATCTAGCGACTACGCGTTTTCTTCTGTTCCCCGTCCGCTTCGTCAAAACCAAAAAAGTGATGTACCGCCCTTCTTCGGTGCAAGCTTAGTTTAAGGGATGTGATTGATGAAAGGAGATAAAGTCTGAAACCTAGCCGGGGGTTTGGAACCGCAGGCCCCCCGGGGTGTCCAGGGCAAAGCCAATTTACTTGTCCAAACCATGCTTAAATTAATCATTTAGTAACATCTTTAGAAGTTTTAAATAACAAAATAATTTGCCCACATACCTGATTATTTTGTAAATACTGCAAGGTCAGTTCAAATGCAGTTCAGACCCTGCAGCTCTTACAACGATGCGGCCAATTTATGCAACTTTTCTAACGCCCGCCAGGGTGCGCCATAGCAATAAAGGTAAGAGTGAGACAGTCGGATTTTTAATTTGTTTGCTACGCAAGTGAAAAAGTCGGTATTCCGACTATAGTCGGAAAAATCACATCCCTGTTTCCTTCTCGTTTGATCACTCTGTTGAGTCCGCCATGACATTGCGTTTATTGGCTTGTGCTATTATTAAAACTTGCCTCTGATTGGGCTGCGCTTTTAAAACTCGAACAGTAACATTTGTGGTTGGCCAAAACTCCATCACTCACAACAAAACCTTGAAATAAACTTCTGACTTCGGACTGCCGCCCCCACTACCGCCCCGTTATTCCGCATTGCCCCCCCATATCTTTCCACCACCCCCAGGGGGGCGGTACTGCCCACTTTGGGAACCACTGCCGTAGAGCAACCTAACTGTGGTTCACATTCATCTTTTTCGGCCAATTGCAGGCTTTGTTTTGCCCCGCTTCAGCCTATGCGAGCCTGTAAATGCTGAAAAGGACCCGCCTCTTTTACCTCCAAATAACATTAGCCAATAGTGACCGCAATAATGCTGACAAATACAAGAAAATATCCGCCGAGAAGCATCTGCATTGATGGACGTTGTTTGTTGCTAGCTGTCTATTTAGCCCCATAATTCATTTTTACAAATACACACTAGTAAGAAATGTTTTTTCCGTGCCATAGAGCACAGGTGTCAAACGGGCGCCCCGCGGGCCAGATCAGGCCCGCTACGGGATTGAACCCGGCCCGCGAGACAACACTCAGAGAAGCGCAAGAGTAAAACAATCTGCAGGTTGAAATATGTCAACTTGTTGTTGCCAAAGCCAGGTGCCTCTCATATAGACACTGTACTTGTATTTATTTCTCTCTCTCTCTCTCTCTTCCACACCTTTTCTTCCACTCTCTGTCTCTTTCACTCTCTGTGTCTCTCTTTTTCTCTTCCTTTGTTGCTCTTTCTCTCTCTGTGTCTTTTAACATGCTTTTTTCCTTTTCTCTTTCTCTCTTCCTACCCTCTGCGCTTTCTTTTCTCTTTTCTCGCCTTCTGTCTTTCCATTTCTCTTTGGATTTCTTTCTTCCTCTCCCTTTCTTTTCACCCTCCCTCACGACTTTTTATCTTTTGTTTCTCACACTCTCTCCCTCTCTCTCTTTTTCTTTCTTTGTCCCGCCCTCTCTCCTTTTCCCTCCCTCTTTCTCTTATTTCTTTATCTCTTTTTCTTTCTCTTTAATCAACCAGTCCAGCCCCCGACAGAATGTTTGTTCTATCGTGCGGCCCCCGAGTAAAAAGGAGTTTGAAACCCCTGCTATAGAGCAACCTAACGTGGGATTCACATTCATCTTTTTCGGCCAATTGCAGGCTTTGTTTTGCCCCGCTTTAGCCTATGCAAGCCTATAAATGCTAAAAAGGACCGGCCTCCTTTCCCTCCGAATAACTTTAGCCAAAAGGGACCGTTTCAAATGATAATTGATACATTGGTTAGAAAAAAAAACGCCGGTATTTGGATCCCAGCATACACGGCGGACTACTTTGCCTACGCGGGAAAATCTAGTCAGCGGCTGTTTGCCTTAGACCTTGCGACTCAATATTGATCCATATATAAGGCGCACTGTACTATAAGGTGCATGGTCAGCTTTTGAAAAAAATAAAGGCTTTTAGGTGCGCCTTATAGTCGTGAAAATACTGTACATTGTTTTTGTTTTCTGACTTGTTGTTTGTTTTTGTTATGTTCGAAATAAAGTTTCATTCATGTTTTCATATTTCATGTTATTTGATCCTGTTGTATTTGATTGTCCAATATTGATTTTTTTTTTGGTTTGTTTTTTTAATTGTTGTTTCTACTTTTTTCTATTTATTGTTGTAAAGGACTGTATAAAAAGATTACATTCACAATTTTGATGTATGTCTAATCCCCAGTGTGCTGTTTTATGAGCAGTCCTGAGTTTGCGTCATTTTTGGGGACAAGCTGCCACCCCCAATTATACAATTTACTTTTCAAGAAGCAGGCGGAAAGAATACAAGTTAATTAAAAGCAATTAACTTCAAGAAAGCCGCTGAGCTGCACTTTTCTTAACCCTGCCGAAGAACTACCTAAATGTCGCAATGAAAAAAAAACTAAACAAAAAAAGACCGTGCTGCATTATAACATTTGCTGAATCGCTCATTTATGTCCTGAACCAACCTCAGCTTGATCCAAAATCTCTTGCTCTTCTTCATCTGGCTGTTCTTGCTCCACTTCAATTTCTACTTCAACGCCTTCAGCCTCGGCTGGCTCCTCGAATGCAGGTTCTACAACTAACAATAAAATCAAAGGATTAGAAAAGCCGTGCAGAATGTAAGACGGTCACATTTTTGGCAAATAGTTTGTGCACAGTAACTCTTGCAGAGTAATTGCGCTGGTACAGTATACGAGTCATTCCTGTTATTCTGAGCCATTTGAGTCCCAGTGACATAAAATGGTATTTTTTGTGTGGGCTTAAACTTATTTTTCAAATATATTCTTGTTTACCTAACTGCATTCTACCATACTGGGATATATGCAGCATCAATTCATTTAAAATAAATTACTCTGATTGTAGTACAAGTACACTAAAATGCTATGTCCCTATTTAGTATGGTGGTCTTCTGTTACTAATATAAGAGGGAAGAATCAAATTATTTTATGATTTTTTTTTATCATTTCTGTATGATAATATTCCTCACTTCCTGACAATTTTAGTCATTTTTCATGTTTAAAATCTCTATAATATGTTGTTTCCCAGCTTACAATACTGTATTTTTTAATTTTTCCCCTATTGTTGTCAAGGCTTGCCATAATGCTAAAGGGAGAAGCAAAAGCATGATAACCGTGTTAACAGCTGGCAATTATCAAGAAATACGAAGAAGACACAGAATGGCTACCTTCGCTAAGTTGTATGGCTGTAAAAAAATCAACAATTAGGGCTATTATTAAAAATAATTAGGCGGATAAAGAAAATAAATCTTCTAACGGCATGACAATCCTAGCAAATGGAAATTTTAAAATCAGTTTCATATTTAATCAGCCAATGTTGTTTGCATCCACCCGTAACTTCACTCGACCAGTTCAAGTCACATCACACTATCGGTGAATCAAATTTCCTTTTTTCCTTTACATGTATATTTTTCTCCATATGTACTATTTTGTCACTTTTAATGTTTTTAGCTGAGAAACTGCGTTTCGGAAGGCATTACCATAGATTGCTATCCACCCCTACACAGCAATCACCCACCTCGGATCGGAATTGGGATTAAAATCCTAATACCTATGAAAATCCACCTTTGCCAATGTGAATGAGCTCAATTGGATGACCAATTGTTTGTTAACGTCACAGGCAGGCTGTGCAGATTGTCATAGCAACCAAGTGGAAATTCTGCCATGGCTGCACATAAGTGGTGCACAAATGCACACAGGCGCTGAAAACGTTTCAAATGCGCCAGATTGTCAGTTCGCGTGAGTGAGCCTACTGAAAGGGATAGCTTCATGGTCTGTTTCATCGCTCAACCTTATGTTTGTGGGACACGAGGAACACCAAATAGTTTATTCTGTTTTTAATATTGGACACTTGCTAAGGGGATTTCGTAGGATTTTTATTTTGAGTAGTATTGCATAGTTTTATTTGTTGTTTTGATGATTATGTCCCAGTTGCTATCAGCCAATCATGTCGCTGTTCTTTTTCTTGCAGTTGTTTGAATTCTTCACCCATGATCTGTTTTATTATATATATATATATATATATATATATATATATATATATATATATATATATATATATATATATATATATATATATATATATATATATCTCATCGGCCGTACCGCTTATCCTCATTAGGGTCGCGGGGGGGCTGGAGCCCATCCCAGCCATCTGCGGGCAGTGGGCAGGGGACACCCTGAACTGGTTGCCAGCCAATCGCAGGGCACACAGGGACAGACAACTAATTCGCTCATTCACACCTAGGGACAATTTGGACCGGCCAATTCACCTGAAATGCATGTTTTTGGAACGTGGGAGGAAACCGGAGTGCCCGGAGGAAACCCACGCAAGCACGGGGAGAACATACAACCTATGTGCAGTTTAATGTGTAGCTTAGTTTGTGTAGAAATGCTGCCTAACCATACCCAGACCTAATCTCCGCCGTCCCCCAAGAAAGTTGTACAGGGAAATGTTTTAAAAATCGTTTTTCGAATAAGCTGTTTAAAATGTACCTGCAAAGAAATATTAAAATAAATCAAATAAAGTTAAAAAAAATACTGCACATGATTCTGCTGATTTTAATGTAAAATCAATTAATGAATTTATATTTTTGTTATTATTATATGGTTATTTTCTAGAAAACACATAAAAATTGTAAAAACTGGTTGAAAATATAGTAAAATCCAACATTACAGAAAAATTCTTGACCAAAACAAAATAACCTGTATTTAATAAGCCACAGTGATCACAAATTATAAGAAAAACTTACTCCCAAGTAAGAAATACAATTTAGGCAACATAATAATTTATGAATAAAAAAACAACAATTAACTAACATGCAAATAGTGCCAAAAATAATTTTATAAACATTATCGTGGGGCGGTGTGCCTGGAGATTTATTTAAATGAAAAAAAAAAGTATGCCATGTCTCCAAAAAGGTCTTATCTGACAAACAAGGGATCCGGTAAATTGAAATTCTCGGTTCGCGGATAAGTCGTCAGTGCACCAATTAGGACGCAACTTTGAAATGAAAACAGAAATTTTATCTCCGAAAAAGGGAATGACCAAACATATCTCTAAATAATATTATAAAACATATTAATAAAACAAGTCTGGACAATAAAACGGCGCTTGATTTCAGGGAAGTCATCCCGTGAGGAAAGAATGCAAATAGGATTGGGCAGGACACAACAGGTGAAGTTTAATCGGTGCCTGGTGAAGCCCGGTTATGCAATGCTAAGACACTTTGTAAATAATCTTGAATGCAAATGCAGACCTGCTAGTTGATCAACACCATCATCAGCAATTTACTGATTCAAATCCTTTCTGATTCTTGTATTTTTATTTCTAATCTCTGAATTTTAATCACAGTTATTTTTTTCATTTGATTTCATTTCAATTTACATCCCAAAATTCCAAACATTTACACTCAGGATTAGTGACAATTGTATTACCTTCTTCTATTGGTTCAGGAGGAGAAATCACGACTGGGGCTACATCATCTTCATCAGGAGAAGTCGTTTGAGCAGCATCACCTTTCAATCCTGTGAGATAATGCAGATATCAATGGTTAATGCTAACTAATATTTGGGTTACTAAATAAGGATGTTCTCTGTCAACATGAGGACCTCATCCTGTATTAATAAACACTTCCAGACATCCCGTCTTTGAATGCAATTTTTGGGAGCAACCAAAAGACAAAAATAGAAAAGCTCTTAAGCCTGGTGATTTATTGTTTTAAGTGTCTGCTTCTATCTTCTGTGTTTTTTGTCCCGTTTGACAACTACACTTTGGATTTCTTTCTATCCTATCGTGATGGGTTTTAACGCACAAAAATACGTTTATTCGAGGAATCAACTCCTTGCCTTGAAGAATTCTCGTGCCGGTGTGTTGAGGGGGCCCTATCGTGGATGGAAGGCCGGAGCTAGCTAAGCAGCTAGCGGCGTTATAAGTCTTCGGTACTGTCCGTAATCATGGTAAATGTGAACTCTCTACCAAATAAGACTAACGAACGAGTTGTTCTGGTGAAAAACATCAAAGCGCACACCTCTCTCCATCCATCCATCCATCCATCCATCCATCCATCCATCCATCCATCCATCTATCTATCTATTGACTTAGTGACCATAATCAAATTTCCTACCGTATTTCCTACCAGAAAGAGTGTAGTATCAACTCCAATGGGCTGAATAAATAAAACGCATAGGTTACTCTTAAAACAAGAGCAGATGTGACAATAGCTCGGAGGATTGGGCAAGGGCCGATACCAGGTAACAAAAGATATCAGCCAATATCTATCTATCTATCTATCTATCTATCTACCTTGGTCATATCCCTCAAGAGGGGTGACCGACAGCAAGACACACACATACGATAACAAAGAAAATAAAAGGGAAATAAATAGCAAAAACACACAAAAATCTTTGGACCATGGACAACCTAATTGCCCAAACACCCAAACAAGTTAGGTACCTCGGCACCCAAGTTGGTCATGCTTTCGTCCCTCCAGATGAAATGGGACACCAGAAAGCGGCCATGTCACTCGGGTCAGGATGACACAACACACTCTTTTGTTCAACAGCAGGGCCCGACAGCTTTCACTGGTTTACCCCTGCCGCATCATACGGGTGCCCAGCCCATCCTTAAGAACGCGTCCACAATCCCACTATCCTTTCACAACACCTCTCCACTCCTTTCTATCACCAACAAGAGCTCTAGCTTCCATTATATTTAGACCTCTTTACTGCAGTGCACTCATAACACCATCCATCCACGTCAATCGCGTCCTTCCTCTTGGTCTCCTCAGCCAATATACTGGGCAATATTTGAGTATCAATGCTTGCCATGGCTATCAATACTAGTACCTTTGGTTAATTTATTTTTTATAGGATTATCAAAAGGAGAGAAGACAGAATTGTCTCGTAAAATTAGATAATAGTGATCATGGTCTTTATTCCCTGTAATGTAAATTGAAAAAAACAAAAGTTCACATAGTCTGGTTTTATTACAAATCAACCGAAATATAATTATAAGTATTATAAGTATTTTAATTTTGAATATTGCTGTTTATGGTTGAAAAATATGTAGGAAACACTTTAATGGATGATGGATTTGCATGTGTGGGTGGGAAGACAACTTTGAAGAAACCTAATCTTTCCTTGCTGCTTTAAACATTTTTGAGCCATCCCTACTTTAATGAGGAACGTATTATCATCCCCAAACAACCATAAATTGACAATAATGTCATAAATACATAATAGAATCCAACAAGAAGACTTGCCAAAGCATATTGCTCTGGTGTTTTAGGAGTTTTGAAATTCAAGACGTATTTCACCTGCATCTATTGCATTTCACTGACAACATTTTTTGTTATCAGATATAAAAGAAAATACTCACCTAGAAGATTTTTAGCGTCCTCAAAATCAAAGTCGCCATCCCCGTCAGTGTCGTACGCCACCAGTTTACCTGAAACGTACGTAAGATAAGTAAACAAGTTTGTTTCCTTTGTACTTTTTTTAAATAATTGCTATAAGGAAAAATGGTACAAATGTTGGTAAAATTATGTTACAGTAAAAATTGTGCTGTAAATGTTGCCAATAGCATCTGAGTTAAACTCACCAACAATGTCGTCATAGTCTAATGGGTTGAAGTATACCACTGCTATGGCCGTCCAGACCCCCAGCAGGGCAAGAACAATGAAACAGGTAAAGAATGTGTTGCTGCTTGAAGCGGACTCCGTCTTCTTTGCTTTCTTGTTTGTCTTCGTACCATCTGAATCAGAAAGGACAATTTCTATTTTAGAAAGGGATTTTTCAGGTAACTAACATGTGGTTACTGTAATTCTACTCAGATGTAGGCCCATATATTTCCCTAATGCATGATCACTTCCCTTCGATTTTACTCCTTACTCTAAAAAAGTGCATTCATGATGAGAGTAAAAAGGTCCAAACCCTTTGCAAAGCATAAAGGTCAGGAGAAGAGTGAGGGACACATGTCCCGTTTCATCAGGTTAGGTCTAGACTGCCTGAGGATACCCCTGCCACAATCCCTTGGGCATTACCAACCAGCTGAAAGTGATTGTGGGAGGGAAAAAGCCAATTATTTTTACTTATGTTGAGTTGTGTTACGGGAAATAAATTTCTACTCAGGGCTTTGCGGGACAAGAACAGAAATTGGGGGATGTGGGAAAGACGAGGAAGAATAAAGAAAACTGAAACGCAGTGCTCGTCTGGCATTTATTTAGTAGTTATACACTAGTTTATTTTTGTAACCAGTTTCAATCTGTTTTGAAGTGAGCAAAATTGAATGAAAAAAAGAAAGGAAAGATATTGAATTGTCGCATCAAACGCATGAATCTATGCAATGGTAAATAGGAAGTACGTTCATAATTCCAAGAGCAGTGTGTTTCAACTGTTGGGTCTGGACCCACCCATGGGCTTAATGGGATGGTTCCCTGCCAATGGTGAGCATGGCCAAACACAAATATAACAGAGAATATATGAGATATGGATTTTATTATTGAAGACAAAAATATGCAACTAATTGAGCATTAAAGGGAATAGTTGTTTTGTTTTTGCTAGTATTTTGTTTATGTGGATACATTTTACTATCCCTGGTTTTAACTGCACAATCCTTTCATGCGATTAATTTGAGATGTGGATTTCCTTTCTTGATTTGGATCTCGGCTTGTAATTGGGGTGGGATTGTTGCTCACCGGGCAGCACCGGCACTGAGTGGTTGGCGCGTCCGCGGTACAGTTCGGAGTTCATTTGTTTGAATCTAGCTACCGGCCTTCCTCTGCAGAGTTTGCATGTAAGTAGAGGTCACAGCCCCAGTTCATGTGTATCTCCAGCGTGCAAAGAACTTTGACATTTCTATTGTTTGATATCTCGTGCATCCCTTCAATATGGTTGGTGTAAAGTGTAAAGAAGAAATTAAAGTGGAATAAGAAAGCTTCATGTGGTTGAGAAAATGGTTGGAGCTCCTTTTTTTGGCCCTTTCCTACCACGGAGGAGGAAGTCACGTAACTCTTGAAGCTCATCTTCCAAAAGCAAGTTAAACTCAACTTTATTTATCTTTAGAGAGCATATTATTTTATTAAATGTTTATTTTTGAGTACAAAACAATACGGGTTACTTAAACAAGCCTTAAGCATGCTGATATAAACCTTAAACCTACAAAATATAGCACTGAAGCTACTTTTGAACCTATCTTGTTTGTAAGTTGGGCTATTTTATGCATCCAGCAACCAAACTGGCACAGAAAGTGGAAAATCGTGCCAAGACATTCAAGTGACTTTTTATATTTTATCATTTTCATTCGTTTTTTTTTTAACTTTTCTTGTCTAATAAAGCTTTGTACTGTACATTAACTTTATCGTTTGCATTTTTAGCCTTATTTATCGTTTTCTTTATATTATGTGCTAAATTTATGAACATTGACTGAACATTAGTGTCCGTATAAGGCAGTTGCAGTTGATTTAATGGAGGGTGGTTGCATTTGAAGACCTTGGAACGGATTAATCCCATTTCAAATAATTTAAATGGGAAGACGTGTTTCGATTTACAACGGATTTATTATAATAATAATAATTTCCTTTGTATTGTCATTCTTTGTAACAATGTACACAGAACGAAATGTCGATACACCTGACCCGTTGTAGCGAGCCGATGCAGCCGCAGCCAACAGAGGGCGCCGCCATTTTACCAATGTTATAAGTCTTAGGTATGACTCACAACGTCAACTAATTACATTCGTAAGAGGTACCACTGTAATGGGATTTATCTTACCTGTAAGTTATTTACCTCTTTATGTTTGTGTGCCATTCTTTATATAAATGACAGTTCTTAATCGCTCTTACACACCACCTCATGCATATCAATATTTGAGTGTATTAATTAAATCAAGTTTCAGTCCTTTTTCTTGTTTGTTTTCTTCTCAAGCACAACCTTATCTGTTGACCTTTCTTCCTCGTCACTCGCCTTCCTTGCTCACCTCTCAAAAGTGCTCTCGACCAGCAATCTGATTGGCTGAGCGGCGTCACGTTGGAAGACACTGATCTCTGCTCGCTTTCTGGGTTTCTTTGCCGGTTGCATTTACAACCGGCAGACTACCGTAAATAGGTTGCTCTGCTTAAACGAATGGAGCGGAGTCCGCTTTTTATCCCCGGGTCGAGGTGTAATCTGTTGGGCATCTGGGATGGGGGAGGAACGAGTCTGCCACATACACATGGAACTTGAGCTGCGAATGCAAACCAGTCAAAAGTGCTAACAAGCATATTAAGCTTACGGGTAAATTGGATTTTATCTCACAGGGTTCATAAGCCTTTTTCATGGCCAAATTCAAGCTTTTTTTAAAGGACTTACAAAGCAAATTCCCCAATTTTTCCAGAACCATTCAAAAATGAGCAATTACATTATTATATTGTTAGTAATAGTAAAAATTATTGATTAATATTCTAGCCATTATTGTTATTGATCCCACCAACAACAACACAGCTTGTCTACATCACACTGGCTTACAAAGTCAAGTCATGTTTATTTGTATAGCCCTTAATCATAAGGAGTCACAAAGGGCTGCACAGACCACAGATTATTGCAAACTACAGACTATTATTACACCATCCCCTGATCTAAAACCTACATGAGGGCAAGGAAAAACTCAAAAAAATGGAAAGGCATCTATAGCTGTGATCTTCCTATGTGATATTTAATACTGCATGTACATTTCTCAAGACATATGATTTTTAGATCTTGAGTAAATTGCGAATATATTCGTTGATTTGAACAATACGTGTGTAAATCTGTTTGAGACAAATCTCTCCACATATCATTTAGCAAATGATAGTCATATGTAGCTTACATTTTTGCCACTAGGAATGCTACCTTAATAATTTTCATGGCCCATTATAAATGTGCATAATTGATACATTATTTTTGAACTGATACACATTTCGTAGTGACTTTTCTAGGTGTAGCATATAGCAAAGAGTTAGCAAAAAAATACATAGTTAAGGTAGTAAACTCCTCAAATTACCCGTATTTTAGACTGGAGAAATCCGACTCTCCCATTTTGAAGGGTTGGATTTCTTTCTTGATTTGCAGCATGCTGTGCTTGGATTTGTTCCACTTATTAGCCACTTTTTATATTTTACATGTACTAGCCATCGTTAATCAAAACCTCAGCCTTCCTACATCTTGGTCTGATGCACCTGCGTAATATAACTAATGCCAGCTGCCGTTAATCACGAGGAAAAAAGAAATGCAACGGCAAAACGAAGCCACCAGGGCAGGCGCGTTGGCATCATTTTTAAGCGAACTTTTTTTTTTTAAATCATTTAACGCTTGGTCTTTCGAGTCAGACAACTGAGAAACATGGCAACCATTTCAAGAATACAAAAGCATCTTTCAAACCTTGAAAACACAACATTTAAATTCAAGCAATTTCAAGGATCTCAAGCACCCTAACCCTGATATTATGCTGTAAGTTGGATATAGACAAAATCTACCATTATAGCAGCATGACCAAAATTTCTACCAACCCAGCATCCACCGGCTTACTCTTCATGTCACAGCCCCAGTTCATGTATAAACATACTGTACTGTATCTCCAGCGTGCAAAGAACTTTGACATTTTTATTGTTTGATATACCGTCCAGCTTGAAGCAACTGTTCAATATGGTTGGTGTAAAGTGTAAAGAAGAGGGGAGCCGTTTCATTTGAAATGAAAGTGGAATAAGAAAGCTTGATGCGGTTGAGAAAATGGTTGGATTGCTTTTTTTTTTGGACAGTTTCTACCACGGAGGAGGAAGTTGCCTAACTCTTGAAGCTCATCTTCCAAAACTAAGTCAAACTCAACTTTATTTATCTTTATAGAGCATATTATTTTATGAAATATTTATTTTTGAGTACAAAACAATACAGGTTACTTATACACAAACCATATTGAATGGATGCACGAGATAGTAAACAATAAAAACGTCCAAGTTCTGAGCGGGCTGGATATTCAGTACACATAGCACTGTATGGTTACACACGAACTAGGAAGTAAAAGCTGGATTTTTTTTCTTCCCTGTGGATGCTGGGTGATCACAGCGCAACACGCCGGTACGGCAGAAAGAAACACTACAGTAATGTCCTGTACTCGGAAAATAGTGCACAGTACAAAATCTAACTTACAGCAATTTTCTGATATTTTTCGACATCCCGAAAAATGTTTTCGCATCTACTGTTTTTCACGAGTCGAATGGTCGTAAGTAGGGGAGCGTCTGTAGTACGGATTAAAAGTAACTTTCCCACAACTACCTTATTGTTATTTACACAGAACAACAAAGATCATACAAATAAAGCATTTTTACAGTTATAAGTTGATTTGAATATTTCCTTGCCCTCATGTAGGTTTTAGATCAGGGGATGGTGTAATGATAGTCTGTAGTTTGCGATTAATCTGTGGTCTGTGCAGCCCTTTGAGACTTCTTGTGATTAAAGTCACAAAAAAATCAACATGAATATGACTATATTTTATATTTAAAAATCACTATGAAATACTCCTGGATGTTAACTTATACGATTTTATCATAATTAACACATTTTTTAATAAAATATTTCAATACGATCATATTGAGAAAGTAATACCATTTTCATTTAATGTATGTTTTTTACTTATGTTAAGTGAATTATTTTGTTTCATTAAACATACTTTGGCCATTAATTACCAAATTAAGTAGTAGCTCATCAAGTGATGTTTATTTGTATGTTGTAAATAATGTATTGGTGTTCTTACAAAACTAAATTTTATTTTAAAAGCAAACAACTACCAGAACCATGAACATTTATATTGATTAAAGATTTAACCTGATACCAGAATATTACTGGTAAATTGTCCATGTGTATACTAGGGCTGCTACAACTAATCGATAAAATAAACGTGTTGGCAACTAATTACCTCATCGATTCGTCGTTTGGCTTGATTTATGAGCCACTGAGCATGTTAAATCAATGCTTATAAGTGCATTGGATCTCGTTGTGAAGTAGTTGGTTGTAGTACCACTTTGATCCAGCAAAAGGCACCTTGAGACCCTTGGTTTTTTTTAATGATTTTTTTAACATCGCATCATTAAAAACAAAATTTGCATGAAATTATAAAGTTACCAATTTTTAAAGGGAACAGAAAGTGCTGCAGAAATACAGATAATATGAAAATAAACTAAATAATATCTATAAAGTAAAAAGAAAAATAATGACATGTTTGTCTCAACACATGGGGGAGATTCTTAATCATATTTTATACCATTTGCACATTGGAAATGTTTATCATATTCAAAGATTTAACCTCAAAAAACAAATCTGTTTTAAAAAGTGGGTTGACATTTTTTATATATATTGGCAAATGCAATTTTTGACAGGCATAAAATGTAATTTATTGCTCTTCATTTTTGTTTTGTATATTAAGTCTACCAGCTTGATGGGCTTGGGGGTAAGGGCGCCCGCCCTGAGACTGGGAGGTTGTGGTTCAAGCCTCGACCAAGTCATACTAAGACTTACAACATTGGTACTCATTGCCTCGGCTTTAGGGGTTGTAATTATAATGACTCCCAACACATCAGTTGGGTTCAACGAGGGGGCTGGGAATCCCCTCCTCTGTATCAATCTCCCAGAAAGAGTCAGAATAGACCCTAGCCACCTCCCACTAGCGGGATATGGCTCCGGTATATATATATATATATATATATTTTGGCTAAGGTGATAGGAAAAGGGTATCTTACACATTTGCAGGGGTATAGCATAAATTTGTATGTGTTTTTGTTCATTATTAAATAATTTGACAAACACTTGTCATGTCATTTTTATTTGTACAGCCCTGAATCACAAAGAGTCTGACTATTGCAAACTACAGACTATTATTGCACAGTTCAAAGACTATTGCAAACTACAGACTATTATGACACCGTCCCCTTATATTTTCAACATAAAATATAGGTTATTCATATGCTATAGAAGCTTAGATTTTAACATTTCCAATGAGGTTTTAAGATTTCGACTTGGACTTTTTATGGTTTTATATCATAAAATATTCTATTGTTTTGTGTACTTGTTTTTATTTGTCCAAGATGTCCAATATTTAAAAAAAAAGGAAAATAAAAATGTTTTTAAAAAATCCGAATCATCGATTAATCGAAAGTGTCACGATTGCCCATTGCCCTCACTTGGGCCAGCTTGTTTGGCGCCAGTCGTTGCTTGTTGCCTGATTGGCTCCCTCCTATTCAAACTCAGTGCTCTCATTCACTCCTTGTCAGTCCGTCAACGAAACTCTGCATTTGCAAGACTTGTATTTTGACTCTGTCCGGTATCCTGCTTGTGTATCCAGTATCTGGTATCGATCCCGCCTGTCTCGCCCTGTCCGGTAACTTGCTCCAGTATCCGTCATCGATCCTGTCTGTCCCATCCTGTCCGGTATCTGGCTCCAGTATCCGGTATCGATCCCGTCTTGTCCGGTATCATGTTCGTGTACCCAGTGTCAGGTATCAATCCCGCCTGTTCCGTCCTGTCCGGTATATGCTCGTGTATCCTGAATCTGGCATTGATCCCATCTGTCCTGTCTGGTTTCGATTTCTCCTCTGCCTCTGGCTTCCTGTTTTCCCGCGCATGACTTCTCTGTCTCACTTCTTCCGCCCAGCGATCGCCAAATCACTGGCGTTTGTGCTCACGCGCATGACTGCCCCATACCCATAAAATAAAGCTTGTGTGAAACGTTACGCGTCTGGGTCCTCCGCCTGTTCGGGTTCTAACAGAAAGAATAATTGACCCATTCAGCGATTATTAAAATAATCGTTAGTTGCAGCCCAAGGAAAATCCCAAATCAAAAGGGTGGAAGCAAAAGTTTGATGAGTTTAGTCAACTATGAGTTATTACAGTTCACGGATCTCGCCTGGGTCGTTAGGGCACCACAGAGGACGCAACTCTGGACAAGTTTCTCCACTCCTGACGGTTCCTGGCCTGAGTTTGTGGCAAAGTTGGTACTGAGCAATAGTTGCCACAAATATCATTAACTGAATGGTTCAGTCTGAACCTCACATTAACATTCATTCCTTCATTTTCCAGCTCGATTTGAGCCGGTGGGCAAGGGAAACTCTCGACTGGTGGCCGGCTGATTATGGGGTGGAATAGTGAGTGTTACAATTATTTATACTTCAATTCTAATCGGGCATTTTGAATGCACTAAATATGACTACTTGGTCGGATAGATGCAGTGTTTCCCATACCATTGGAAGATTCTGGCAGACTGCCAGGGTTTAAGTGGTCCCGCCAGAGTCTCGACAACTTGAATTTTTAAAGCGCGTTCTCTGGTGTTTGCCCCGCCCCGCCTGCACTGTGATTAGACGGCTGGGTAAAATGTGGCGTTTTCCCCAATTTGCGCAGCCCTTCTTTCTCTCTTTCAAACAGAGCCCTTGGCAACTGTCTAGGTTTATGCCTGGTTTGTGAAAAACAAGCACTCTTTTAGCACCACTCCCAACCTGGCCTGCTGCTGCATCCTGCCTGCCAGGCAGAAGAGAGGACCATAGTTTTGTACCCACCTCTACCAGAAGCAAACAGGAAGCTCAGCGCTGTGTGGCTACAGGAAAAGGACAATGCCAAGTGTATTTTGTTTGATAAAATGGGCTGCTACTGCTAAAAATCAACATAAACCAACAAAAACAAATCACCTTTAAGAGAGCAACAGGCTGCAACAAAAATGCAAACATGATGCTGTTCCTGAACAAAAATTTCAATAATCATGACAATTCTATGCAAAAATTATCGGGATCGATCCATACTACCATGTATTTACCTGGATTGGATCGATACCATAAATTCCAGTTTTGCCCACTCTTACTTTTCTCCTCTTTCTCTCTCTTTAGGTCTCCCTTTCTTTTACTCACCCTCACTTTCCATCACTCTTTCTTTCACTCTGTCTACATGTTTTTCCCTCTCTCTCACTGTCTCTTTTGTTCTCTCTGTCTCAATCTCTCTCTCACACTCTCTCACTCCCTTTCTTTTTCTCCTCTCTCTCTTTCACACTTTTTCTCTCTCTTACACTTGATTGCTCTTTTTTTCTCACCCTCACTTTCCATTCCAGTCGTTCTTCACTCTGTCTACACGTTTTTTCTTTCTCTCATCGTCTCTTTCGTTCTTTCTGTCTCAATCTCTCTCTCATACTCTCTCACTCCCTTACTATTTCTCCTATCTCTCTCTCTCCCTCTCTCTCGCACTTTTTCTCTCTCTTACTCCTGATTGCTATTTTTTTCTCACCCTCACTTTCCATCGCTGTCTTTATTTTACTCTGTCAACTTTTTTTTCATTCTAGCTCCCTTTCCCTCTTACCGTCTCTTTCTGTCTCTAAGTCTCCATCTCTATCTCTCTCACGCTCTCTATTTTTCACTCACTTTCTCTCTCTCCAAATATCTTTTCTCTCTCTCTTTGTTCTCTCTCACACTTTACTTTTCTTTAATAAGCTAGTCCGGCACCCGTAAGGTTTATTTTTCTATCTTGTGGTCCCCAAACTAAAATGAGTTTGAAACCCCTGGCCCAGACTGTCCACCCACTAGGGTCTCACAAAATCCAATGTGAGGCACAGAGATTGGTGAAGGAATAATGTCACAATTATATTATTTGCCCTCACGTAGGTTTTAGATGAGAGGATAGTGTCATAACAGTCTGTAGTTTGCAATAGTCATTGATCTGTGCAGGCCTTTGAGACTCTTTGTGATTGAGGGCTATACAAATTAACATGACTTGACTTGACTATGCATATATAACTTTGTCGAGTTCACTATTAACAGGTTGCAAACGTATAGTGGTGGGCGGAGCTGAGGATAAAGCGGAACATCTTGTTCCCAGGGACTTCAGATTGCATCTTAAGTGGCCCATAAGGTTTGTTGAAGGAAATGCAAATGCACATTTACGTATGCATGAGGGCAGCATGCAGCCCACGCCATATTAAACAGTCGGTCGCACGTCCACCCCACCACGTGGCAATACATTGAATAACTTTGGATGGATTGATTTGTGCAAGGCTTTAAGAGACCCCGAGGGGGGTCAGCGGTTCAGGCCGAAGGAAAGTCACACCCACTACCCCCTTAAGTCACGCATGATCACCAATTAAAATACAACACATTTTACACTTAAACTCAACACGATATAATGACAATTCCATTGATAACTAGAAGCTCACTGTTTAAATGGAGGACACCAAGAGTGCAAGTTGGAGAGTGTCGGAATATTGCGTGTACAGTACTTTGCATACACCAGCGCGTACCACTGACACGAACACAAAACGAATAAAGACTTTTCTGCACTCAGCATTTAAACTACGCGATAAGACTTGCAACTAGCAAAGGCGGCCATCAAAATGGCTGCGCGTTAGATTTGCGCTTAGGTTATAAATGCGTAATAAGCGACGAGAAACCGGAGTTACCTTTGGATTTTGTATTCATCTTGGCGTTTTCCGTCAGGGTCATGATTCTCGGACTTTAGAAGCCACGGGTGGGGATCTCGGTGGAGTGGAAGGCGTGTTTCGGAAAAGGGAGTTTGGAGCGCTTGTGCGGGGTCTTAAAAAATAGCGTGCGCGTTTCCAAGCTGATTGATGGCAAGGGCGACCAATGGCTGTTCTCGAATGAGGAGATTGGTGATGACGTCAATAAGCGAAAGGTGACGAAGGGGGCGGGACTCCGGGTTAGAAACGTACATACGTGGCGGCGGCCAGGGATGGGGATTCCGGCTCTTTTAAGGAATCGGCTTTTTCGGCTCGACTCCCAAAGGGTTCTTTAGGGGAAAAAATATAGTTTTACTTTTGATAGCGTATAACCAATAAAAATGAAACATGATGCACCATTTTAATTCATTTTGAAAATTCATCATGCTGCTGTATTATAATTCCTAGCTCGGTGATCTTGGGGGGTAGGACGCCCGCTCCTAGACCGGGAGTCGTACCTGAGACTTAAAACATTAGTACCCATTGCCTACCTGCTTGGCACTCGGCATTAGGGGTTGGAATTGGGGGCTTTGCTCACCTCATGACTCCCAATGACAGGTCTTGCGACACATGGGTTGGGTTGTGTGAGGGGGCTGGGAATCCCCTCCTCTGTATGAAGCTCCCAGATTAGTGGGAAATGGCCAGTATATACAATACATAAGTTACAATAGCATTTATTGTTTTGATGTCTGGTGAAATTTAAACTTTGTTGTTTGTACTAAACAAATAACACAGAGTTTACAAGCGCCTTCAAAAGAGAGAAAGGCAGAGAAGGGAAAAGATAGAGAAAGAGAAAGAGAGAATGTGTGTGAGAGAGAGAAAGAAAGACAAGGGGAAAGGAAAGAAAGAAAAAGAGAGAATGTGAGGAAGAAGCAGAGGCAGATATAACGAGAGGAAATAGAGAAAGTGATGCGAGAGAAAAGAAAGCTAGAGAAAAAGAGAGAGAGGCAGGGAATGATATAGAAATAGAGAAAAAGAGTACTAAAAAATAGCAGTGATAGGAGCAAAGAGAATGAAAGGGAGAGAAAGGGAGAACCAGTGAGAAAGATAAAAAAGACAGGAAGGTAAGAAAAACAGAGAGAGAGAGAACATGAGATAGAGAGGAAAGATAGAGAGAGGCTAAGAAGGAGGGACAGAGAAAAGAGGGGAAGAAAGAGAGAAAAAAAAGAAAAATAGAAACGGGAAATCAGAGAGAAAGAGAGCGATTTGAAGAAAGCCGGCTCCTTATTGATGAGTAGCCGACTATTACGCAAAGAGCTGGCTCATTCAGCCTTTTCGTTCGCGAACAACAAATCACTTGGAATGGAAGTGCATGGAAGTAGCCCATACAATGGAAATCAGTTTCTCTATAAAGTTGAGTCGCGTCGAGTCATGTTTATTTGTATAGCCCTTAATCACAAAGAGTCTCAAGGGGCTGCACAGATCAAAGACTACTGCAAACTACAGACCATTATGACACCATCCCCTGTTCTAAAACCTACATGATATATATATATATATATATATATAAATGTGATCTCTGTCGAAGATGTGTAATATTTCTAAACGTTGAACTTTGATGGTTGATTTTAATTGACAACAAACCAACCTGGTAAGCCAAGTGTGCTGACCCACACTCTGCCCATTCAAGGAAAACTGTATGTAGTGGTGAGGGCAGTCTGAAAAAACAAAAACACAAACAAAAGAACAAATAATAATAATAATACAGGAAAAAGAAGAAAAAAATAAAAAGCAAGAACAAATAAATACAAAAGAAAAGGAGGAATAAGCATGAAAAGTGAAAGCTAGGAAAAAGGGATGGATGGAGAACAAAATTGAGGGGAAAAAAACAGGAAAAGGAGAAAAGATGAAATATCAAAACAAAAAAAAGCTACGAAAAAAGGAGAAAAGGAGAACAAAATTGGGAGGAGCAGGGAAAAAAATAAGTAAAAAGCAGGGGAAAAAATGTAAAAAACATGAAATACAAAAAAAAGCTATGAAAAAAGGAGAAATGAAAGATAAAATTAGGGTGGAAAAGCAGGAAAAAACTAAAAAGCAGGAAAAAAAGAAGCTGAAAAAGAAAAAAAAAAGCTAAGAAAAAAGGATAAATCGAAAACAAAATTAGGGGGGAACCTCTAAAAAAATAAGTAAAACGTTAGGAGAAAAGAAGCAAAAGACGAAATGAAAAAAATTTAAAAGCAGGGAAAACGACAGGTTTTGGGGGTTGCTTTCTTCAGTATACAGTATTTCTAATGTGCTTACCACTGCACTACAGAAACATGTATACATTATTACAATGCAATTAAATCAAGCAGGAATCTTAACAAAAATACAATATGTTCTAAGTAAGCCGAAAAAACTAATCCATCCCTGGCATATTAAGACATTACTGTAAACAATTTAGAAAACTATATTTGCAAGTCCCTTTTTACCCAGAATATCCACAGGGATACACTAAATACCAAAATTTTGAAGTAACGCAACAACAACAAAAACCTCGGGGATAAAAACATGTTAAATGAAAATCATATTAATTTCGGAATATGATCGAATTGAAATAGCAAAAAATTGTGTAAAATACGACAAAATCGTTTGGGTTAACAAGAATGGAAAAATGCAGTTGAAAATCCCAAATATAGCCTGATAACTAGCAAAATATAAAATGTTAGCAAGATAGCATGCAAATAATGTAAAAAGCTAGATATCTTGCTAAATAGCTATAAAGGTAGGAACGATAGCTAGCTATAAAACTAAAAAAGTAGCCAGCTAGCTAGCTAAAAAACACACATTTTTTTACACATTTGCTTTATAAAACTTATAAATTAAAATTCAGTTTTTTCTATTTCCTGTAAAATAAATCAAGATGAATACATAGATTCTCATTCTATTCTCCTAATTGCTTGAAAAAAAAATAATTATCTGAATTTCAAAAATGTCAACGTATCATGTTGTTACTATGTTATCACCATGGTAAATATTAAAAATTAGGGTTAAATGGACTCAGTCAAACAATAAAAAAAATAATCATTTAACTAGAAAACCAAAATGACCCAGCACTGGTGAGCTATTTTCAAAACAGGTCCGCGGGCACCATATCGACGACCCCTGCTCTAGAGAGTGTGTGTGTGTGTGTGAATGGGTGAGTGTGAAGAACATTGTAAAGCACTTTGGTAGGTATTCATTGAGTTGAAAAGCGCTATATAAATATAGACCATTTGCCATATTCACATCTACCTCACTCAGCGGCTCCTAAAGTGGGCGGTACCGCCCCCTGGGGGCGGTGGAAAGATCCGGGGGTGGCGGTGAGGAAGAATGGGGCGGTAGGGGCGCAGTAAGGGGGGCGGCAGTCTGAAGTCAAAGTCAGAAGTTTAAACCGCAAACCACTACGTATTTTTTCAAGGTTTTGTAGCGAATGAGTTTTGGCCGACCACAATTGTTAATATTCAAATTTTAAAAGCGCCGACCAATCAGAGGCAAGTTTTAATAATAGCACAAGCCAATAAACGTGATTCAAAGTTTGCAAGCGCCACACTATACCACACCCACCGTGTGAGCTCATTGGGTGTCATAGCGGACTCCGTAAACATAGTACCAGAGTCAACAATCGAGAAGGAAACAAAGCTTGCACCGAAGAAGGGCAGTACATCACTTATTCGGTCCCATTTTGCTAGGAATAGGAATACACTGGGGAGGCAAGGGGGTGCCAGCCTGCAAAAGTTTGGGAACCATTGACCCGACTGAATGACAACAACGGACAGTTTTCTGTCTTTATTGTTCATCTAAAGACTTCATAACAAGATGATAATCTTATTTTGCACGACTATTATTGCCATCAATGTAACAGAATGACAGCAACAACAAATTGAGGACATAATAAGCACACAAAAAGAAAACAAGAAACATTGCACAAGAGAGAAAAGAAGCTTTGCTTTAGGGACATTTCAACATGTCAAAATGTGCATGAGAGTAACAGGAGATGTTGGCATCATGGATCATAACTACTTGTTCTTTTTAAGAAGCCGTTACAAACTCCGAGGTCAACTTTAAGACTTGAAGATAATGACACACCCACATAAAACATAAAGCAACGTGTAAAAACATTTTCTGCAGCCACATCCTCGCCGCAACCCTGCAGGCGCCCGTATTCGTTCGATAAACCGTGAAATTTGGATACCACCATATAAAAAGTTGGTTTCTTAAAATCAGTAACTAAAAAGGCAGACGTCACTTGTGCAAATGTCTCGCTTTGGCGATGTAAAGGTTACTTCTCATACTATTTGAAAATAAATTGGCATATCACAAGTTAAATGATCATAAAAGTATTTGATGACATTTTATAAACACTTTTACCGGAAAATGAACACGATCCACATAAAAAGACCGGTAAAAGCCTTCAATAAACACAACCATCGTAAATAAGGAATGATAAAAATTGATTTGCAGTCCAGAAAACAGATTATTCTAGTTTTCACAGAATTTAGGTAAATGAACTGCCTTTGGAGACAAATAAGCTGAAGTAGTTAAATAAATAGGACATATTTATACAACAACTCATTTTGAGACACAAGGCAGGAGGTGTCCGTATTAACACTAGGGCTGCAAGTCTTTTAACAAAACCTGACTCCTCTCCATTATTCAAATAAAATCTATCTTATATTTCAGATGACCACTCAAAAATTTTGAGGACAGGATAACACAATGCTCAAGAATTTGGAAATTTTCCCGATTTAGTAAAGAAACGCCACAGGCTCTAAATCTGTCGAGAATGCAGATGACACCCTCTTCTCGTGCCAGTGAGTCTTGTTAAGCGCATTTGGGAATTTGGCAAAATGCTCTCTGCCATGCTTGTCATGCTAGCATTTAAACACTCCGCCTGTGCACATGACAATTTGGTGAGAAGACTAAAAATTTGTCCGCTGTTGGTCTAAGTTGTGGTGCATTTATTATAACACAAATTTATCCAGTTTGATTATGGTGCAAACTGATATATATGAAGCTCAAGCTTCATAACTATGACAAAAGTGCACCAATATCTGAATCATCGAGTAAATCAACTGATTAAACAAAGCAAAATTGGTTAAAATATCTATTTTTAAATCACCCTCTGGCATAGAGAGGAGCTTTATTGTGCCCGGTCAATGGTTACATAATCTGCTCTTAAGAGATTTGCTGGCAGATTCTCTTAGAAGCACTTTATGCAATTTGACATCCAGCAGACACTCAAGGAATTTAGTTCTTGCTTAGATATTATCGAGGATAAGAAGAGTCATTTTCATTGGTTACCATATTGGCCTGCTTTGATTACACCCGTAACACGAGATATCAATATCTACTGATTTGAGCCCACTTTGGCGCAGACTTAAAGAAATATAGAGCCTAACCGCACACATTTAGACTTACATTTTATATCATTGAGTCCCTTAACAAGGTGCTATAAGAATAGTAACAGTAAAGTACTATTGCAACTTCTAATACAAATACAACTGATTTCATAATAATAACAAAATGCAGATTTTACCTGACGAAATACACATTTTCTTAAAAGTGACATATTTGCGAAACGGAATCATTGTAAAAAGAAAAAAAAAACGATTCAGAGTACGCACCTGAAAAGAAATCTGCCTGGAGTCTCAGAATCAGCATGTAACAGACATTCAACAAATACGTATAATTTTAGCCGTACGTATGCATGATTTCACATACCACCGAGTGTTTAAAAGCTCGGAAGACACCATTCCTGGAATTCTAGCGAACATAGAAAAAAAATCTACACCTGCTTACTTTTGTCCATTTTCTACTCAAGAGCCACAGATACAAATAATTACACATTTGTAGCTTATTTATCAAATCCCATTTAAGTCCGTCCACCTTGAATCTGGAAAGGTGAACAAAAATAGGTAACATCTCCCTTATATACGCAGTCTTCTTATGGAGTGTGGAAAGCATGGATGATCCTGAGACAAACGTTAACTCAGGGACATTTTGTGGTCCTTAGAAGGAGTGTCTGTGGGGGAAGTCTGTCTCTCACGAAATGGTAGCACGGCATCCAAGTGGAGCAAGATTAGCTCCTGTCCGTAAAGTCTGCTTAGGCTCCCAAAACTTGGATTTGGTTGGTGTCAAGCAGGAGGAATGAAGGAGAGGAATGATGAGGACTTGGGTATAATTTAAGACATCTTGGGTTTGTTGATGACATGGATAGTTGTTCACCTCACTAGGAGGGGGAAGTGGGGTAATAATCTTGGAGAATATGGTGAAGGTGAATTCCATGGAAAAATTGTAACGGAGGTCTCCACTTGCACTTTCAGTCCCTCAATTTTGAAACAGCACTGAACCTTGGCATAGGCTCGCGTATCAAGAGTTATTTGTAGTCACGAAAGTCTTGAACTCCCTCGGAGTACAACGCCCAACCTGCCGGGTAGAACCTTGGTTAGGAGGAAGCATTTCCTCCTTTGAATAAATTCTGGACCCAGGCAAGGGGCGTGGCCTGATGTCAGGAGTCGTCATCTGTATCTTCTATTAGGACTTTGGTGTCACGGGTCTTGGATCTGGAAGAGACAACAAAAAGGAAAAAAAAATTAAAAGTACAGTAGACCCCCGGGATATGGCATCCCCGCCTTAAAGCATTTTCAAGGTGAGGAATAAGTTATTTTTAGGCCCCTCCTTACGGGATTTTCTCAACAATACGACTACAAGCCCCAAAAACCTTTTTCAAACTTTGCAGTGTTCATGCAAAGAAAGTGGTGGTAAGTGGTCTGCATTTATATAGCGCTTTTCCAGTCAATGAAGACCTCCCAAAGCGCTTTACAATGTGCTTCACACTTACCCATTCACAAACACACTCACACACCAATAGGGAGTCAGCCATGCAAGGGACAAATTACTCAGATCCCTGTTTGCTGTTGGCTAACATCATATAAAATACTGGTCTGCTATTGCTTATGACACATTCAGTTCAGAATTTTTTTGTGCCGCTTCTAAGCACATTTGGCAATACAGTACAGTAGTTTTGTACTGTATTAATTCACTATGAGTCCCAAGGCTTGCAGTGATGCCAACAGCATTTATCTTATTTGCTATGTGAAAATTGCACTAGAATGAATTAAATCCAACAAAACAGAAACCATGTATTTTTTTCAGTTTTAAGATGTTTAAAACAATTGGGGGATTACAATGTTACAACCATCACCATTGTTGTTGTGTTTTGATGATGAAGATGGACCTTGTATTTAGCTACTAATCAACAATATATATGAAAATATATACATTAATAACCATTCATCATTAATTTGAAAATAGAATGCACAAACTGAACATGCTTAAAGAAAATACATGTCATAAATTTTGTTTATCCTGTTCTAAATATTGTATAAACACAAAAGATAAAATCATTTCATAAATAAATAGATTTATAAATACCTCAGATTGGGATTTTCTGTCACACAGGGGAACCAGTGGTTGACTGCTGCTAGTATTTGAAGTGGAAGGATTTGGAACGGCCAATATTGTTGAAGCGGTGGTGTTACTGTTAGTTTCACTGCCGATTTTAAATGCGGATCCGAGTGCATAATTTGATCGCCGGCAAGCTATTTTTGCTTTGTGCTTGTTCATTTTAGCATGATCGATCAGTGCCACACAACCTCGCGTACCATAATTGATCAGATCGACACAGTATAGACACTTTGCTTTCCCTGGAACATCACACTTTGCGATGAACTGGCTCAAAGTTTCTGTAACTTCCTCGATCTTTGCGCCGATTTTAACGTTTACTGTGACAGTCTTCTCCAGCCATAACCACTTAAATTTATTCTTGATTCCTTTATCAATCTTAGAGACAAAAGCCTCGTCTTCTTTTCTTAGTATTTTCATATTTACTTTTTCCAACACTCATTTCACCGTTTGAAAAGACCGGAAGGAGCGCCATGTTTGAGAAAGCCAATGCTCTGAACAAAAGCTCCGCTGATTGGTTATCAGCGAACCTATCGACCAATGGTAGGAGTCGATCTATTTGTTAGCTAAACCACGTTGTGTGTTATAGATCTAATGCGCTGCGCTTCTTTTTGCCGATTTTTCTCGCGATCTCTAACTGCTAACTTGGGGTGATGAAACAGTCACGTATCATACCTCACCCCCCCAAAATATTTTCTCATCGAATTTAGACGATTTACGGGAATGACCTTTGGGGTTCAAAAACAGCGGAAATCCGCGGATCCGCGGAAAATTCTGATCCCTGAATACAAAGAAGGCACGCGAAATGCTACCCTCACTAAGTGGCTAACCAATCGACTATCGGGACCATTATTAAAAGTTAAGTAAGGAGGCAATTATGGCAAGGAAATCTACTTAGGTTAAATTCCTGGCAAGTTGAAGTTTTAAAATCAGTTAAATTTTTAATCCGCCATCACCGTTTGTCCCCCCTAATCTGAATATTTATTTGTAAATTCATAATTGTTAATCAGTAACCTCCACATTATGGCGACAAGTAATCAGAAGTAAGAAAAAAGTGGATTCACTGTAGTGCTACGTAGCAACAAGATCCATCCATTCATTTTCTAAACTGTTTATTTTCAAACTTATAATTTGACAGTACAGAAATGTATTTAAACAAAAACATTTTTATCAAGTGCAGTACTAGTATTTGTTAAACAAATGCTTGAACATGTAAGTTTGGTTTGGTCTTTGGTTTCAATGTATAATAGATTATTTAATGAATAAATTATGGGTTCTACTCCCTGGGTTTTGTCTAACACGGGACCTTTTTGGAATGCAACGAGATCGGTTCTGGACGATCGTTTGTAAATTGAATTTGTTCGGCAGTTGCTTCAGTGCTTTATTTTGTATGTTTTGTATGTTTAAGGCTTGTATAAGTAACCTGTATTGTTTTGCACAAAAAAAAATTAACATTTCATAAAATAATATGCTCTATAAAGATAAATAAAGTTAAGTGTAACTTATTTAGGAAGATGCGCTTCAAAAGTTAGGCGACTTCCTCCTCCATGGCAAAAAGTGTTAAAAAAAAAGCGATCCAACCATTTTCTCAACCACATCAAGCTTTCTTATTACACTTTCATTTCAAAAGAAACGGCTCGCCTTTTCTTTACACCAACCATATTGAACGGATGCACGAGATATTCAACTATAAAAATTTCAAAGTTCTTAGCGCTGGATAAACAGTATAGAATGTATACACAGTACTAGGAAGTAGAAGCCGGATTTCTTCTTCGGGGTGGATGCTGGGTGACCTCCTACAGCGCCACACGGCGGAAAGAAGCACTACAGTACTATCCTGTACTCGGAAAAAGGTGCACATAATACCAAATCTAACTTACAGCGCTGTCTGGATAATTTTCGACATCCCGAATTTTTTTTCTTATCTACCGTTTTTTGTAAGTCGAATGGTCGTATGTAGGAGAGCGTTTGTATATTTATTTGCCAATTATTCATGTACATGAAAATTCAAACTTAGTACTACTTCCAATATACTATTTTGTTATTTTAATTTTCTTCTCTGGACTACCAGATGTTTGAAGTTAATAACCATAGGTTTCTATTCCCCGCCACACACGAATTTCACTTTGCGCCACCCTCATGAGAAAGGATCAATGTTTCATCCTGGGGTCGACCGTAAATTCATAATCTACTGGTCATTGATTGTGATGAGTTAAATAATAGGACCATAAGATTTTCAGCTTGTCACAAAATCAAGCAGCTTGCTAGCATTAGCTGTGGGTGTTAGGGGTGTTGAGAGAGACTTACTGTGAGGCAAGCCTTGGCCGACGTAGACTCATGCTATAGCTCCGTTTCCAGCTCTTTTTTCCTTGTCGGTTCCTGACTCCATCCTCTTGGTCCATCATCTGCTCCAGCAGGGTCTGGTCATCGGCATTGAGTGGAGCCACGCTGATGTCTCGGACAGCTCTGAACTCACCGCAGTTATTCAGATGCTCGTTTTCCAGTCGGAAGAAGTTCCACACAAAACGCCTGCAAAGAAAAAAGTGCTGAATGGAAAAAAACATTTCATTTTCAATAAGGGATGTTGACTTAATAGCTAAAGTAAAGGCCTCTTATGTTCAAGCTTGAGGAAAGGAGCAGAAATCATCCGGTTTAGAAATTTGACTGGTACATGCTTCTCAGGCATCTAACCACAAATTGAAACAATATTTTCTCAATTATAATGAACACAAAAGGTCAAATATCCAAAGGATAATCATCCAAGGATGAGGAACGTAAAATGCGCTGATAGAATATTTGGTCTTGAGTATCGCTCACAATTAAGACGAGAATAAAAACAGGTCGTATTATACCAGTGATGTGCAGTCAGTGTGGTAGTGCCTTACCTGTGATCACTGAAATATAAAATCAAAACTATAATAAATGGTTATATTTATTCAGTGTTGAAATTCTTTCTCATTTAACAATTTTTGGATTCACTGTTAGAAAAGTGCTGGATTTTCTGATTTTCTGAATATCATTAATACAATTAGTATGTAACTTATTGCTGTACAGAGTGTCTGTAGAAGTAGAGTTAGGCAAGCAATTATCTTGCCTCAAAGGGGGGCGATAGTGAGACTAAGGATTCTGACAAGGCGCACACCTCAGCCCCAAACAATAGAATTAGTCATGGTATCAGCAAGTTAACAGCAGATCAAGCCATCCATTATATTTTTCTCATAGCATGGATTGTTTTCATATCTGAGGATTATCCATCTATTAATGCTTTTAATCAAAGAAAGCAGTGCATAGACTTCATTTATAAGATGAGACAATATAGCACTTTTTTCTATGCTACTGTTTTTATATTCCTTCCTTTTTCCACCAAATGATGAAAAAGATGTAGGTTAATTTTTCGTAATCCGACTGTGCCTTACCAGACATGAACCTCACCGCACGACTCTGTTCTTCTCTGTACTTGGAAAATAGTTCTTATAAAAAATAAATTCATAGTATCAATATAATCCAAGACCAGTATTTAAAATCGGTTATCATGACAGGCCTTGTCTAGACAAAATGGAGAAAAAAGGACAGCAAAGATTGCTAAAGATTGGTCATCTGAACAAGCTACCACATCTATAAATTTACTTAAATTATTGTAAAAGGATTTAGGTTGTGGGACATTTAGCACATGTTTCTAAGGTGGCTGACCTGGGAAGTGGTCATTCACATATTAACCACTAATCAGAGCAAAAGTAACTTCATCCTTTTGTGACCATAAAGCAAGAAAGTGATGTCACATCAGAAGCCGAATCAGGTGAAGAGAAACCAATTCCTAATCCATTTGGGAGAGAAAAATTAAAACACAGGCATGAAAAAAAATCACTATAAGCTGCTCTGCCTCCCAGCTCTGGAACTCATTACTGCCTGACCTCTGGAATCCTGCCACCTTGTCCACCTTCAAATCCAGACTCAAGACCCATCTCTCCAGACTTGCCTATTCATAATCATTTGCTTCACATACTGCCCCCTTTTGAACACTACTTTTTTTTTTATTTAGTATTTATCACTTGCTTGTTTTATCTTTGTTTATCTTTGGTATTCTGTGTACAGCAACCTTGGTTGTCCTGGAAGGTGCTTTGAAGTCGAATGTAATATTATTACCACAACATGGAAGGACAGCATCGTACCTAAAGACCTCCATTGGGGCCAATACAGTGGCCAGTATGTCGGAGATGCCATGAAGGCTGACGAATGTGCTGAGAGAAACAGTTAATATCCATGCAAATCTCAACAGTACATCCTCCACTATTGCACTGTAGTAATAGGCCTAGAATAGAAACAAAGAACGACAAAACATGAGCATCGTCAAAGTGCATGAACAAAGTTCAGCCCAGTACTCAAAGTACAAAAAAGAAATGAACACACCTTGTGTGGGTAGACTATCTCCTCTCTCAAAAAGGTGTTTTCTCCAGCATTGCGGTCAAACAGGCCCCAATCCATCTTTAGATCCCAGACTAGTGTGTAACAAGAGCTGACCACTAAGCACGCGATGTGCAAGTAGAGGAAGATTTTGGCGTCATCGTATGATTGAGCTGCGGAAGCAACGGAAAAAAAGTAGTCGGTTAGATTGGCAGAAAGCCGGCAGACAAATCTGGGTTAAATAAAGATAAGTTATAAGACATTTATAAAATGAAAAATAGTAAGTAGATATTAACATTTCAATATTTTAAATTGAGTAGAACAAAAAAAGAGAAGTCATAAAAAAAAAAAAAATGGTTGACTGAATGTAGTCTAGATCAAGGGTCACCAATGTGCTGCCCCCGGACACCAAGTAGCTCCCAAAGATCACCTGAGTATCAAGCGGACCAATTCTGAAAATAGCTCAACAAGGATGGGTTATTGGACTTTCTAATGAAGTGTGACACTTAAGTGAAATGAGGAAACATTGACAGAATCTGTTTTTAATTACATAATAGATTTATCCAAAATTCTTAGAAATGTGCCAATAACTTCTGCTGTATACCGTAATTCCGGATTACAGAGTGCACCTGATTAAAAGCTGCCTGCTCATATTTAAGAATGAAACTCAATTTTGCCTTTGTACAAGCCGCACTGGATTTAAAGCTGCACGCTTAAACAGTCATAAAATGGAACTATTTCACGGCCATTTCTCTCATGTTATGCCTGGTGCCAACCGCATGAGAAAATTGGTGTTGACACCTTGGGCACCCCCTGCACACTTGAAGCCCTTTTCCGCTGCATTGTTTTTCAGTTCTGCTCCAAGTTGTTTTCGTGATACGTTTTTGGATCATGTGACCATTCAAGATGGTGATTACAAAGACAAGCACACATTTACTACCGCTTCGAAAGAAAATGCAAATCAGAGCTGAATTGCGTAAAATGTAAGCCCAATGTTTCTAGACGACAGCGCCAGTGCCAGTGCAACCCCCATGAGAATAGCGCCTGATTGCAACACAGATGTGGAAGACATCTTTTAATGTTGTCATTAGTAGTTGCCGCGGTACCCGAGCAAATTACATTCACTAGTTATCGTTCCTCAAGGATTAAAGAAAACTCCAGCGACCTAACATTGAGCCCGATAATACAGAAGAAGTGTAGCATTTTTGCTAGATAACTTCATCTGCTGTTCAATTCGGATGTAAAAATTGAGGACTTGATTTGTGCGTGAAAAAGATGAAATTGCAAGAGTATGCTGTAAATATCTACTAAGGTACTGTTAAACCTCCTGATTTGCTCAAATTATGAATTATATAAACAATGTTGGCCAAAAAATAAACAAATATCTCTTGAAGGGCGTCATTAATGCTTTCAGATATCACCGCAGTGTTTTGTATTCAGAACACGTGTAATAAGGGAAAGAGAAGCGCTCAGTTTTCCTTGGTGGAGCAACGAAAGAAAAATAATAAGCAGCACCGTATTAAAAGCTGCAGTGCCTAAAATGAAGAGAAAACGGAGAAGCTCACAGCTTGTAGTCCGGAATTTAAGGTAGCGGCGGTGGTCTATTATAACCCAACTCCTAATAACTACACCCTGGTAATAACATAATAGTAATAACAAAATCATAACATAACTGGTTGGTGACCCCTGCTCTAGGTTAAGAAAAATCGGGAAACAAAATTTAAAAAGCATTTAAATAACTGCTAGTGCAACCATTACTTCCGTCACCTATTTGAGCAAAACTGTCCAAAATGTACCTTTATGTGTACTGTAGAGAGCAGCAAAAGTTACAACAAAGAAGGAAGTGGAGTATTTCCCAGCATTAACCAGGTGAGGGAAAGCCCTTTTCGTGTCCCGGTAACGCCGGAGACACTGGATGAATCTGAACCAAGCAGGGAGACAGTGAACCACTGCGCGGACTCCATAGGAGTAGGAATTACACACATCGTTACCTGAACATGAATACATTTAGATCCCGTTACAAGAATGTACTACATTTTCAATTATTTATTTTGTGTTTGAGAGAACAGTCGCACCTTCACTGTTGATGAGTCCATCGTGTTTTTTCCAATCAAGTTCAAAACTGTAAAAACAGATCATGTACTCTATATCTAATAAAACAACTCCCAATGAGTTTAACTGATCAGCCAACCAGAAGTCTGCAAAGCCCACACGATGGAATGGTGCGGTCATTACACGAAACTGTGGAAGAAAATATGGATTGTAGCGCTTTGTATTGTAAGCATTTTCCCCCTACACAACTACAACATTCATGAATTGAAACAAGGAGTGACGTTACCAGAAGTTTGAGAAGCCAGAAGCGTGATTTGTAGTAGCAGGTCTTGAACGGGTTGATGAGGAAAATGATGAAAAAGCCATAAAGAGCCAAGGGATTGGCTTGCATCGGAACTGGAATGCTGTCACTAAAAAGGCATGACAGCAGGCTGACGCACCACAACACTCCCAAAAGGCCTGCAATCTAACAAAAACAAATAAAATATTGTGGTTTGATTTCCATTACATCTTTTCAGATGTTGGCATATTTACAAGCATTGATAAAAGTCAATTTCTGTGGTATGGAACGTATTCAGACTCCTTGAAATTTTTCCATTCTCCGCATTTTTACCATTTGCCAAATTAAAAAAAAAAACACGATTTCATTTTTCATTAATGTACTCTCAGCTCCTAATATTGACAATGTAGATATTTTTCCCAGTCTGTATCTAACAAGTAAACGGAAATATTGTGCTTCATTAATTCTTCTGATCCTTCTCTTTAAAGTTCTGCTTCTTTATTGCAGTCCAGCTGTACACCACCCTACAGCCAACAGTGCATGTCAAAGCAAATGATAATCATGAGGTCAAATGAACTGCTCAAAGAGCTCAGAGACAGAATTGTGGCAAGGCATAGATCTGGCCAAGGTTACAAAAAAAAATCTGTTGCACTCAGGGTTCCTAATAGAGCAGTAACCTCCATAGCCATTAAAATGAAGAAGTCTAGGACAACAACAATGCTGCCAACACCAGCCAAACTACACAATTGTGAGGGAAGAGCTTTGGTGAGAATAGACCCAAAGATCACAGTGACTAAGCTCCATAGATGAAGGAATATAGGAGAAAGTATGAGTGGAGAAACCCAGGCCCTGCTCAACACCTGTCCAATAAAATCCCTACAGTAAAGCACTGTGGCGGGAGCATCAAGTTGTGTTTGCGGGGCTTTTGGCTGCAGGTTGCAATTGAAGGAAAAAAATAATGCGGCCATGTTCAGAGATATCCTGTAGAAAAACCTCCTCCAGAGTGCTCAGACTGGGCCACAGGTTCACCTTTCAACAGAACAATGAACCTAAGCACACATTTTAAATAGAGTGGCTTCAGAATAGCTGTGCGACTCTTCTTAATTGGTCCATCCAGAACCCTGACCTAAAACCAATCGGACATTTTTGGAAGGACCTAAAAAATACCTGTCCCTAAACGTTTACTATCCCCCCCCAAAAAGAGGGGGTAAGCACTGCCTAGCCTAAACCTTCCCCCATTCCTCCTACCTAATGTGTTCCGCACCGAACAGCTTCGCTAAAAGTAAGATAAAACCAGAAAGAGTATTGTGAGAAAAAAAGCATAAGAGCTCTTTGAACGAAGTTGGGCACATGATAGAGAAAATATCATTCAACTCTATTAAGGATAGCTCAAACAACACAACCCACTTTTAATGAGAAATCATTTTGGCAAAGAGCTGCAATGACACAAAGTGAAAAATTTCAAGAGGTCTGAATACCCTCTGAACACACTGTGTACATAGTCAACCTGTACACACATGCAGATACATACACAACGTAAATACACATTTGCTTGTTCAAACCTCAAACAGGTGTTGATGGGAAAGATTATTTCTGGGATTGAGTTCAAATATAAGGACATGGTTGACTCCTGCTTGCCTCCACCCATAGGTGTTTATACCTACAACAAAATTAAGAAAAAACAGTTAGAATGTCAGCAGATACTATTTGAGGAACAGTAGCTTGCTACCCAACATCTAGTATTAATGTATAGCAATCCATGCAATATCCCCCTTTGCCTAATAATACCAGTTAAAAAATATTGGTCATGGTAGTGAACCATTACTGTGGCTTAAACCTTTTGTTCTAAAGGGATTAGAATGTAACATGTTTCAAAATCCACTCGAGCGTAGTAACCCATTATTGTTAAAATGTGAATTACCTAAAAGGAAGAGGAATTCTATTAAGAGAAAGCCTCCTCTGTAGATTCTTATCATTGGCCAAACGTCAGCGATGGGAAACATGACAGCTCCTGAAAAAAGGTGGATACATTTTAAAGGTACAGACAAAATAATCCAACTTCGACTAAATCCCATAACTCTCCACAAATCAATTTTCTTTATTCTAAAAGTGTGTTCACAATGACGGCAAGAAGGTCCCAACCCTTTGCAAAGTTTGGAGTAAGAAAAGAGTGAGACACACAATCCCCCATTTCACCAAATTAATTCTGGAGTGCCCCTAGCTTCTCCCTAGTCATGCCCACTCCACATTACCGACCAGCTGGAAGAAATTGCGGAAGGGAATGAATCAACAATATGTGATCATGTTGCGTTATGGCACGTAAATTCCTACGGGACCATGAAAAGCATAGAGGCGCAGGAGAGATGGTTATGGCAAAACAGGGAGAATAAACACGAGTGAAGCGATGAACCCATCTAGTAGAATGCTTATTCTTTTTGCAAGTGAAGCACTTTAGTTTAAAATTAAAAGAAAAGGAAAAGAGGAATGAACGATTGCTGCATATGTTATGTCACATTAAATGCAGTGTCAAGTGATAAGCAGGTAGCATGTTTCTAATCACTGAGGATGATTTGAGATCATGACATGTCAAAAATCAGTCAAAATGTTTTGTGTCATTTTTGACCCCAATCAGTCCTTTCAAACACACGTTATGAATATTACTAGAACAGCTTTTTTCCATCTTTGCAACATTGCTAAAATTTGCCCTATGCTGTCTCAGTCGGATGCGGAGATTATAATTCATGCGTTTGTCTCCAGTCTCGATTACTGTAATGCACTACTCTCCGGTCTCCTGAAGTCCAATATCAAGAGCCTTCAGCAGGTATAAAATGCTGCAGTGAGGCTTTTAATTAAGTCAAGACAGTTTGATCACATTACCCCGATTTTAGCTAACCGGCATTGGCTCCCTGTTAGCTTAAGATGTGATTTTAAAGTTCTGTTGGTAGTATATAAACACATGCATGGACTTGCTCCCTCATATCTTTCAGATTTAATTTCCCCCTATTTTCCGTTATGTAGCCTTCGCTCTGAAAATGTTGGTCTACTCGTGATCCCAAGAGCCAAGAAGAGATCCGCAGGTTTGAGAGCGTTCTCCATTCGGTCCCCGGTGCTGTTGGATGCTCTTCCCCCTGAAATTCGATCTGCAACCTCAGTGGAAATGTTTAAATCCAAGCTTAAAACACACTTGTATTCTATAGCATACGAATAACCTATATTTTATGTTGACAATATCTGTATATTATTTGTTATTGCAAAATCCATTGCAGCCTGGTCATCCTAGCAGGGGGATTACCTCACGTGCAGTCCCTTTCCCAAGGTTTCTTCATTTTCCTCATGCTGAGGTTTTTGAAGTTTTCCTTGCCCTCGTGTAGGTTTTAGATCAGGGGATGGTGTCATAATAGTCTGTGGTTTGCAATAATCTGTGGTCTGTGCAGCCCTTTGAGATTCTTTGTGATTAAGGGCTATACAAATGAACATGACTTGACCGGACTAGACTAGACTAGAGAAGAATCAATACCATGGCCTCAACAAACAAGCAGAAGGAGTAGAAAGATCAATAAGAAAGTTGGTTTTATGAAAGAGTATGTGATGGGATTAAACCCTTGACTTTAAAAACACTATAAAATTACTGAACAGTTGTACAGTCATTTTCCTGTTTTGACGATTACACAGGAACCTAATCCAGTCTCTTCCCTGATGTAAAAGAAAATCAAATAAAATTTTAGTTGATTGTCTAACTAAAGGTATATATATATATATATATATATATATATATATATATATATATACACTGGACTGTCTCAGAAAATTAGAATATTGTGATAAAGTTCTTTATTTTCTGTAATGCATTTAAAAAAACAAAAATGTCATACATTCTGGATTCATTACACATCAACTGAACTATTTCAAGCCTTTTATTATTTTAATATTGCTGAATTTGGCTTACAGCTTAAGAAAACTCAAAAATCCTATCTCAAAATATTAGAATATCATGAAAAAGTATACAAGTAGGCTATTCAACTAATCACCTGAATCATCTAATTAACTCGAAACACCTTGCGAGGGTTTCCTGAGCCTTAAAAACACTCAGCTTGGTTCAGTAAACTAAATCACTGCTGATCTGACTGCTGTCCAGAGGACCATCATTGATACCCTCCATCAGGAGGGTAAGACACAAAAAGAAATTTCTCAAAGAGCAGGCTGTTCACAGAGTGCAGTTTCAAAGCATTTCCACAAAAAGTCTGTTGGAAGGGAAAAATGTGGCCGGAAACGCTGCACAACCAAGAGAGATGACCGCAGCCTTAACAAAATTGTGAAGAAGAGCCGCTTCCAGAATTTGAGGGAGCTTCAAAGACAGTGGGCTGAAGCTGGAGTCCAGGTATCAAAAGCCACAGTTCACAGACGTGTCCGGGAAATGGGCTACAATAGCCGTATTCCCATGGTCAAGCCACTTCTGAACTCAAGACAACGGAAGAAGCGTCTGACTTGGGCTATGGAGAAGAAGCACTGGACAGTTGCAGAGTTGTCCAAAGTCCTCTTTTCAGACGAAAGCAAGTTTTGCATTTCATTTGGAAGTCAAGGCGCCAGAGTCTGGAGAAAGGCTGGAGAAGAGCAAAATCCAAGTTGCTTGAAATCCAGTGTGAAGTTCCCACAGTCAGCAATGGTTTGGGGAGCCATGTCAGCTGCTGGTGTTGGTCCACTGTGTTTCATCAAGTCCAGAGTAAATGCAACTGTGTACCAAGAGATTTTAGAGCACTACATGCTTCCATCTGCTGAAAAGCTCTATGGAGATGAGGATTTCATTTTCCAGCATGATCTGGCACATGCCCACAGTGCCAAAACCACCAGTAACTGGTGCACTGACCATGGCATCACTGTCCTTGATTGGCGTGCTAATTCCCCTGACCTGAGCCCCATCGAGAATGAGCTGAAGGCCGCTATCGAAGCATCCTGGGCATCAATAACACCTCAGCAATGCCACAGGCTGATTGCCTCCATGCCACGCCGGATTGATGCAGTAATCCGTGCAAAAGGATTCCCAACCAAGTACTGAGTGCATCAATGGACATTTTCAAATGTTTGATTTAGTTTTGCTGTTATAAAATTATTTTTTTTACTTGGTCTGAGGAAGTATTCTAATATTTTGAGATAGGATTTTTGAGTTTTTTTCAGCTGTAAGCCAAAATCAGCAATATTCAAATAATAAAAGGCTTGAAATAGTTCAGTTGATGTGTAATGAATCCAGAATGTATGACATTTTTGTTTTTTTAATTGCATTACAGAAAATAAAGAACTTTATCACAATATTCTAATTTTCTGAGACAGTCCAGTATATATATACCACAGCCATATCCCCCTAGTGGAAGGTGGCTAGAGTCATTTCTGGTGACACTTTTTTAATTAAATCTTTGTTAAGAGTTCAATACAGCTAAGAACGGGAGCCAAGATAGGAAAAAAGGTCCAGAGTATTATACTGCAATTATACATTAAAATGCATATTTCGTTGCCTATGACATGCTTACCGTATTTTCCAGACTATAAGCAGTTTTTTGTCATCGTTTGTCCAAGGGTGTGACTTACACTCCGGTGAGACTCATCTGTGAAATTATTGACACATTGCTATCGGGTGGCGCTTAAGGCCTGTGTTGATAATTTCAACCTTTTCCCTGTAGTGCTGAAAAAATTCATTGTATTTAGTGATTTGGAGTATAAGCGTTAGTTTGGTAAATATGTAATTAATGCTAGAGTTATCTGAATATAATGTTACATCGTTACTGAAATTAACAGGCATATCTATCATGTAACGTTCATATATTGATCTTTTATTTTAAATTGACTTTTAAAATTACATATATTTATTTGGTGTTGGGGTTTTATCAATTAGAATTTCCCCCAAAAATGTGACTTATACTCCATTGCGACTTACATTTTAGTTTTCCTTCTTTATTTAGACATCTTTTGGTCGGTGCAATTCATACCACAGAGCGACTTACAGTCCTGAAAATACGGTACTTTCTAATCAATGAGTTAATTTGAGGGAGCAACATTGAAAACCTAAGGAGCAAAAATTTTAGTTTCCACATTTACATGTACATATGATGTTGCCTGCTACTCAAAGAATTGACCAACAATCCTTTAAGTTCTCGAACAGTTGTCAATGACTTAGTTTCTTATCTCCATTTACTGTCTAAACAGTTTCACATTAAGGTGCTAAATGTAACAAATGAAAGAGAGCCCAGCCCAGTTTTCAACCACATTGGTAAGAAAAGCTGCTCACTCCGAAGGTATTCACAATTACCTACTCAATAGGCTACCAACTCATTAGAATTGTGCACGATCGAAATCGAGCATCTTTCAAAACTGGTGTCAAAATATATGACCAAAGAGTGTAGAACAAGCCAAGTCAATTATACGTACAGCCCAGTCTCCTTTTGACTACTACAAAACAAAATTAAGTAGCTTCAGTTGTCTTACCTGTAATTATGACAGTGACCATTAAGACAAGGAAAACTCCACAGTACAGTCCGACTCTAAAGGTTGTCCAAGCAGGCGCCGGCTGTAAAAATACGAAAAAAGATAAAATTATTGTGGGGAAATGCCATACCGAATCACTTAATAGGTCCAACACAAAAGCAGAGAGACATTACAACAAAAATTTTCAAATATCAGTGGCATCTATAGTTTGTGAGCTTTAGCACAACAAATTATTTTGGGGGAAAAAGGGGGAATGGTCACATTCCTAGTTCGAAGCATTATACTCTATCTCAGTAGCTACTGGGTCAGTCTTAAAAAAGTGAAAGTGCTAATAAAATCAAGGAGGATTCAAAATCATTTGGTGCATAGCATTAATACATTAATAAACAGCCAAAGCTGACGATTTGCATTTTACTGTTTTTATATGTAAAAATCAGAAATATTGATAGGACTGAGTCGTGTTTATTCAGTGTATTTCGTATACAATCTATATGGCCTTCTTACCTGTGCAGCTCCCAAGGGAGGTACCCTCAGTCTCTTCATGGCCTTCTGCCTGTCACCCCCTTCCAACTCTGTTGTAACCAAAGCCTGAAAGACAGCAAAAGCGATTCCATTGTTAGAGCTACAGGCTGAATTAGCGGCAATGTTGACATTTCCTGGAGTGTCTCAGGATGCACACATTGAAACGCACCAACAGTACCGAACTTTTATCCTTAACTTCAATTACCAATTGTATGTGAACCTGCCGGTAGTCAGCCATGCAGATCCTTTCAAATTATTGTTTTGTGATGGTCCTTGTAATTATAAGAAATGTGTTTACCTCAGTTTCAGAAATAAGTTGTGTGATTTTCTTGCAGGTGTAGAACGGCGCCACTTCGACATGGGCAACTCTCCAAAGAGCACCCCGTGACGTATCCAAAATCTTATCATGTTTCTTCAAGATCTTTCTGAAGCCAGTAAAATTTAGGTTCTGCAGACATGCATAGGGTAATGAAAAAAAAACAATTATTGGATCATATTGTTGAACAATGAAGACAATATTTAATTGATTGTATTCCTAAAGTTGGGTCTCCATAATGCACGAATTGTGATCTGAGAGACCTATGTTGTCTTCCCATTTTGGAAAATGTTTCTCTGAGCAAGTCAAGAGTTAAATATGAGATTGTGGTATCATTTTCATGCTGTTGATATATAGTCCGGGCATGGAGGCTTGAAAGACTACATCAAAGCTTCAATCTTAGAGTAGCTCAAACAGGTTTGTTTGCATGCACAGATTAGAATTACCTAACAGCGTTAAGACTCTGATAAATAACAGCTAATTGATTGCTTAGTGCAGTTGTCAAAGCAGGGGGGGGGTCAGTGCACATTTATGTTTGCAGATGCCTCTGCTGCCACGTACACAAGTCCACACGGAAAATGCAGAATTCACACACACGTGCTTGTATTCTGACAGCTCTTCCACATTTCTTGATCCGAACCATTTCAAGTTTAGAATTTTTTCCACAACATTTTAATCAACTTCCGTTTTACAAGGTTGAGAAAAGAAATATATATTTAGGGTTCATTTATAATGGCAGCAAAATAGTGTTTTTGTCTGTCACAACAAAAAATATCTATAGTTCATGACAAAATCATGAAATGACAAAATGAGGAAGACTACCGTATGTATGGGAAAACAACTTTTGGGTGTACAGTTTGTGTTTCTAAACCTGGTAGTTCTGCAACAGGATCAAGCTGAGGTAGAACTCGGAAAAAGCCAGCTGAAGGTCCTTTATGTTCCTGTGTTTGCATCGCTCTTGCTGTGACAGAGTAAATACAGTTTTCCTCCTTCGCAAACCCCGACCATTGGTGGTAATCTCTCTCTGGGCATCCAAAGACGACTGCAATTCATTTTGTAGCGTGGCAAATCTACGCTGAGCCTCAGCCAGCTTTTCTGGGATACAAAGGAAGATAAACAGAGGAATATAATTCTATTGAATGCATCACTTCTTTCCGAATGTTAATTTTGTGATGTAAATTACCTGAGTAAAATGTGTTAATCTTGGCCAGCTCTTTTTCACATGTCTGGAAGAACTTCTCTTCGAACTTTGCATAATATCGTTTAACAGTGTCATCATCTGTCACTACAACGAGAGACATTGAGAATTTTGTTACAAGATAAGAATGATGCATGCCTTAGTAAATCTATTTTCAAGCCATAAAATGTTTAATATTACTATCAATAAGACCATCCAACATATTATAAAATAAAAAAATATATTCTGTGATCAAGTTTGCGAGAAAATGTACCAATATATTTTTTTGTACCAGAAAAAAGATAAAATAAAATGACTGCCATTCAGAACATTTAATTGATGACAATGACTTTGCACCAAATGCAATATTGCACAACCGTTACGATACAACGTTATCACGACAACCCTGTATGTAACATCCCACATGCTGACATTGTTGTGTAAATACCATGTAAATTATAACTATAGCCTTATTCCCCTTGTTTTATAACATTATCTTCTCTGTTCCTTTATCTTCTTGCTCATACCCTCACTATGTGTAAAACTGGAGTGTCATGCCCAATTTCGTTGTCACAATATGTTAGCCCATTTGTAACAATGACAATAAAGGTATATTCTATTCTATTCTATTCTATTCTAATTATCCACTTACAAGAAATTGGCCTTACTAACCAAAATGTTATTAGTAAAGTTTCAACATAATTTACATTTATGTTACGGAAGTAAATCTGAATTTCTAATCCAAAATATCAATGGCGAGTGAAAATACCTTCAATTGATGGGGCCTGGTCCTGAGCAGCATATAACATCTCTTTAAAAGCCTGGAGATTGAGAAAAAAACCAACATTTAATGTGATAAAGGGTTCCTTTAGGTCACAATGAGGTTTTTTTTAATTCAGTGCGTGTTGGACATCATCATGCATGAAGTTGAAAGAGAGATGAAAACAAAAATGTTTTTAACCTTGTTCACGAAATGATACACTGAACCGCTTGCATTAATGGTGAGAAGTGTATAGAAGCTCAACAGAATACAATATATTTGGTGAAATTGATTCAACAATTTGTGGATTTACAACTTTTCAAAGAAAAATGTCGCATATCCTGATTTTTTTGCGTTGATATGCCCTTAGAAAAAAGCCACATGGACTGTTTGTTACATAAGACTCTTCGTAATCAGCAAAGAGTAATTGATTCATTCACAAAACGTGCAAAAAAGCACACAAAGCTCCCTAAAAATATTTGGCAACAAATCAAGAGGCTGTTGTTGCGTCATTTGACAATATATCTTATGATTGGTAAGATTCGATCTCTATGTAATTGCAGAAAACAAATTAAACAGACCTTTTTTTTTTTGCATTGGTCAACTGAAACCACATGATCATGTCAAATTTTCCATCTCGTGATCTAAAGGGTAAATCCATTAGAAGTCAAACACATTGACATGACATTTATGGATTTTTTTCCACAGATTCTTAAACAATTGTACAGAACAAAATATCTATGTATTGTGTGTTTCTAAACCCATTGGCATTCTGAGTTTAATTTCTACAGTTTTTCTCAGGAAGGATTTCACTGCAGTGTGCCACAAGTGTGAACAAGGGGTAAAAAATGAAATACTCTGGCGTTTGTGTTTCCAAAGAAACACCATGGAGTACAAAAAACGCATAGAGTTAAAATCTGTAAAAATATTTAAAAAAAACAACAAACTTCAGATCAATGAAATACACTGATCCAAGCGCGATGACAGCAGCAGAACAGTGCTGGTCAAAATGCTCCTGCATCAGCAAGAATCAACATTTGCCCTTGCCTATCAAAAGGAATAAGATAAATTACTACAGTGGATGGTGGAAATTAATTGGATCACATGAGAAATCGCCATCATCACAAAAATGTTAGATGCTTAGTCAGCATTTATTGACGTAGTGGTTGGACGGATGACAATGAAGGCAGAATCTGCTAGACTAACAATAAAAATGCATAGAAATCTCAAACGAAAACAACCTCTCGATTTGCACCAGAGACACTAGTTGTGTTCAGCGATGAAACGATACGGAACTTGCAATAATACGTTTGCATTATTTGTAAACAACACAGACAAGAGGGAACGCAAACACTCACCTCATATTGAATATATTGTTTCCTCCATTCCGGTGTGATGTGAGCTGATAGATGCTCCGTGAACTTCATTTTGGAGGTTCAAATACAAATCGCTGTCTGCTGAAAACCGTGTGGAATAAAAGCTCACTACCGTAAACGGAACATGGCTAACCTCATTTTTTCCTTGAGTCAGTCATTTCATAGAAGCAAAGCTAGTGAGTCAGATTTTGGCCAAAAGTGACACTTGGGCCTTTCTATGTTATGCCAAAACGTGTTTTATTTTAAACTCAATAATCACATTGTTAAGAGCAATGGCCTCTTTCGTTGCTACTGCAGCTAATGCCTCTTCGTCTTCAGCTTCTCTTCGTCTGCTTCTTTTTTCCTAATCTTCTTCTTCTTCGTTGGCTTCTTCTTCGTTTGTTTTTTTCCTCTTTGTCTTCTTCTTCAGCGTACTACCCACACTGCCACTCTCTGAAGCAGAGGTTTTTGGCTCGAAGCAGAGGTTTTTGGCTCGAAGCAAATTGCGGCCCGCGGGCTACATGCGGCCGGTAAATTTTATTTTATCTTTATTTCCTTTTTTTTTAAATCCAGAACAAAAATGTTCAAAGAATTGGCGATATTAGGTTCAGTGCTCTGGGGAAAGCTGAGCACCCAGAGTTTCTGGTTGGTTTCATTTCACTTAGTGTTATAGGAAGTGTTATAATAAGTAACATTCAATTATAATAACACTTTAATGAAAATACTTGGATGAAAACTTTGCATTTCAAAAGGACGTTTTCATCAACTGAATGTTTGTTTTGAGGCAGGTGTTATTAATTGAATGTTTGCTTCAAGGCCGTTTTTTATTAACTGAATGTTCTTTTTTATCCAAATATGATCTTTGGATAAGGTGGTAGAAAAAGTATCATATCTATTTGCAGGTGTATAGCATATATTTGTATGTATTTTTCTTTAGAACCGCAGGTTCGAGAGTGGTTTCCATTCGGGCCCCGATGTTGTGGAATGCTCTGCCCCCTGAGATTTGGTCTACAACCTCAGTGGAACAGTTTAAATCTAGGCTTAAAACACTCTTCTATTCTGTAGCTTATGAATGACCTATATTTCCTGTAGATGATATCTGTGTATTAATTCTTATTACAACAGCCATTGCAGCCTGGTAATCCTGGAAAGATGATTACCTCATGTGCGGTCCCTTCTCAAGGTTTTTTCATTTTCCTCATGCTGGGGTTTTTGAATTTTTCCTTGCCCTCATGTAGGTTTTAGATCAGGGCATGGTGTAATAATGGCCTGTAGTTTGCAATAAACTGTGGTCTATGCAGCCCTTTGAGACTCCTTGGGATTAAGGGCTATACAAATAAACATGATTTGACTTGACCAGAAATTTAAAAAATTGGGGTTACATTATAATATACTCTCACCCTAATACACCGGAGCCGGCCGCAATGCGTAAGTGACACTAGCTGTCTTAAAGGGGAGAGAGCTGTGCTAAGAATCAAATGCACTGAACCATTTTAAGGCAGTGAAGTATTTCCAACACTGAGTTGTTGAGATTTTAGTTTTTTTAATTCTAGCAAGCGTTTTTCATTATATTTATACATATCCCGTTCTTTGTTAAAGAACAGAGTGTTTTATAAATGTTATATTTTTTTGAGGGGTACCCCAACAACAGATTGGTTACGCCTGTGGTTCCAAGTATGAAAATATATAACAGTAGTAGCCTAAAAAAATACTACTAGGACAAAATGTATTTTCCTTCGGTGCCAGCTTTGTCTCCATGTGTGTCTACTAAAAAATATTGAAAACATACTATGACAGTGATACTACAACTATGATGCAAAAGTAATACACTGTACTACAAACGTATTACCACGACATTACCACAAAAATATTACCACAGTAATACTATTTGACCAAGGTTTCAAATATGTAAATATTGAAAAACATACTCACACACCGAATAAAAATCAGGTCTTTTTACTGTATACTATATAACATATAGAAGAATCTCAAAATGCTCATTTATATAACCAACAATAAATATGGAATGCACACATGGTATCATATTAATAGCTATTGCAAGTTTATCTCTATTTGTGTACACGCAAAGTTAAATAAGGCAACACTGAAAAAAGATAAAAATAAAAATGGAATGTCAATTTTTCTATAATAAAGCATTCCATTGTTTTTACATCGTTTAGCGACATTAAAATCTTTCAACGTCGTGCACATTGTCTTACACATCCAGTAAAAATGTACCAAAAACAAATACAATTCTGTCATAAACTCTGCAAATTGTCATTTATACAAAGAAGCTTGTAAGTACGTTCATTTGACACCTTTCTACCTCCAAATGATTGAATCGTTGCTTACAAATTCAGCACTTTTACATCGCAGTTTCACAAAAGCGCAATAAGAAATGACATAAGCGCATAGCCACAGTACATTGTTGAATATTGAAGTAAAAGCGACTAAAAATGTAACATTTTGGATGGTAAAAAGCTTTTTTTTTTATGTTACGACCCGAAAGCTAAATATTAGTTTGCTAATTATGCGCACTATTACACAACACAAAATCACGCAAGCGTTTGTTTTAACAAGTCAAACATTTGGCGAGAACGACAATTCCTTAGTATGAGACAACTTCAACATCGTCGTCTGCCTATATGGTCCTATTTATGACGTGTTTTAAATGTTATAAAGTACATATTTTTCTAGTGTTTATATTATATTAGAGCAACACATCGTTATGTGGTTTTCCAAAGGGCTAACATTGGCGCTTATTTTTCAATAGAGGCCATAAAATTATGTCTAGGGAAAGAAAACCTCGACAGACTCAGAAAACCACATAGCGCTTATTTTGTTTGTGCTAAGGGTTGGCAAATTGATCCAAATATCGATATTGTCAATACTGAGCAAGTATTTTGATCGGTTTGACACTATTTTCTTGGGATCGATACTGTCTTTCCATGTCAACTATCACTATAATTATGTTGTGAGAGTGTCGTAAAATTATACATACGTTATAACTTTCAAATTCGATCCAATTGTGTTTCCACTTTATTTGCGCAACTGATTATATTTGAAATATTTTGTAATGGAAGGTATTTTAGATGTCATGTAGACATTGTTATACAGTACAGTATGTGTAATTTCGTTACATTGCTGCTTTTCTAGTTTGACTTTTTACTTTTTTTCTGAAACAGTTGTTTTCGTAGAAGTATTTTGTACTTTATATCGTTTAAGGTTTGTACATTGTGTTGTTTACGGTATTTGCACTTTGACTTGATTTTTAAAATATCGTGCGATTGAAAATAAGGTTGTTATGTTGACTGTTCTATTTGTATTTATTGTTACATTGCTGCTTATTTTGTTTTACTCGCTTGAGTTTTGTTCTGAAACAGTAGTAAGAGACATATATATATATATATATCTCATCTCTCATCTCATTAGCTGCACCGCTTATCCTCAGTAGGGTCGCGGGGGTGCTGGAGCCCATCCCAGCAATCATCGGGCAGTGGGCAGGGGACACCCTGAACTGGTTGCCAGCCAATCACAGGGTCCTGGGGGAACTGGTGCCCATCCCAGCTATCTTCGGCAGTGGCCATGGGACACCCTGAATATATATATATATATATATATATATATATATATATATATATATTACTGTTAGAATTTGCATTGTAGTTGAAATAAAATAAAAAATGAGTGCTTAAAATCATTGTGCTGTGTTTATCAGAATTATAAACTAACTCAAGGGGGGGCAGGTTCAATTATTCAATGATCCTTACATTTCTAAGGAAAGAGGATTGTGTCGGTTTGATATTGATTGATACTACCTTGATTTTACTTGGATTGGTTCGATATACACTCCTAGTTTGTGCTACAACGCTCGGCAAGCGCAGTACTGTGTTACGTTTTGGGAAGAGGACAAAAGAGGTTGAAATATTTGTTGAGGTTATCTAATGGTAAAACTGTTCAATACCCCCTTTTTAAGCCAGTAGCAGTAGTAGTACACAACTCTAGTATAGTTACTGATACCAAGTACAATACAACTAGAAATTTCTATATAAACCCCCCTCCTCCGAAAAAAACATCAAATAACTTAGAAGAAACACATCCCAAAACATCAATAATGCTAAAATGCACAAAAATCTAAAGCAGTTTTAAGTTTTTTTCAGATTTCTATAAAACCACAACACAAGGACTTCCGTTAAGGTTATCGGATCCCATCGTGAGCACTCCAAAAACTCAAAAATAAGGCTAGTTTACTGACCTGTACAATAGGTCATAGTGATTTTGGTGATAAAACAGAAGTGTACCTATTTATTTACAGATTGATCGAAATTAATTACGGTAAATGCTTGGAAATGAATTCCAGTTTCCATTTGCTCTCTACAAAAAATACATCTAGCTCAATTAGTAATGTATGATAATACGCAGCATTTTAAATATAATATGGCTGATATAAACTTGATTTTACATTACAATAAGTAATTATATATAACATACATTACCGGCATTTAATTAAGAAATCTATCTGTATTTAGTTTTTTGTCATAAAAAATCTTCTGGTACTCATTTTGATAAATACATATTAGAAATACACCATTGTTGAATATGAAATAATTTACACGTGTATTCTGAGATTTTTGTAATAATGTATTCCTGTACATTATATTGCTTTGTGGTTGCACTTTTTATTCATATTTTTTTCACATGCCGCCCTCTAAAATGCAGTGACGTGCAGGGAGGGAGGCAGGTAAGGGTGTGCCTCACCTGTCATCGTGGAATTATAAAATATAAAAATAAGGGTATGTCCTCATATTTATATTGTGTTCAAGTTTTTCTCATTTAACAAAACAATTTTTGGATTTTTTTTGCTGAATTTTAACATCATAATATGAATATTATTCAAACAATTAGTATGTAACTTGTACTGTGCTAAGTGCCTGCAGATGCAAAGTGAGGCACGCAGTTCTCTTGCCTAATGGCGGGTGGCGATAGTGAGACCAAGGATTCGGATTTGGCCCACACCTCTGCCCGAAACAATACAATTAGTCATAGTATTAACAAGTTAACAGCCAATCAAGCCATTAAATATATTTTTTGTAATAATTTCATGGGCTTTTGTGTTTATCATTTTTTCAGGATTACCTATTTATTGATGCTGTTTATAAAGGAGCCCATAGACTTCATTTATAAGGTAAGACAATAACACATTTTTTATTCTGTGACACAATATATTTATTTCTTGCTCTGACAATCAAATGATGAATAAGATCCAGGTTTATTTATTTGTAAATCTAACTGTGCCTCACCAGACGAAAAACTCGCTGCACGTCACTGCTAAAATGCATTTACATGCGGGCTTCTCTAAAGTCGAGAATACATTAGCAATTATATCATGAACTCTTCCCCATTTATTCTTCATTGGCATGTATGGTTTACCATGAAAAAAGCTCCTTGTCAACTGTTATAATGTGTGTTTAAGTTGTAGAAAGTAAATGTAAAATTAAACTTCACGCTGGAGACAAAAATTGTTAAAAGTAGGTAGTAGGTAGTCTCAGTGTGTTGTTCTATGGCTTGTGACATGAATTCACTTTCAAAATATCATAAAATAATGTTCACCAAGGCCATCGATTGAAATTGATGCGAAGCAAAAAGTTGTCCAACAACTCGTATTACTTCACGACAGGCATGTCAAACAAAAGGCCTGCGGGCCGGACCCAGCCAGTTGGATGATTTAATCCAGCCCGGCATACATTTCTAAGTACGCCAAAATAAGAAACGAGTCTCTAGGTCATATTTATCAAGAGTTAGGATTTTAAGAATAAATGCAAACCAAATGCTTCCTCTAAGTATACAACTCAGTTTTAATAGGCCCCTGCCCAGTTGTTTGATCTGATGTAGTCTATTCTTATTGCCCATGCACTGCTAAAATTGGTATTTTGTATTTATTTTTCAATCATTTGAAACCAGTGTTCATATAGATTTTGATAGCTCCCACTTGAGTCTGTATAGTTTGGTGAGTTGGTTGAGTTGTAAAACTGCATTCACTTATCTTTTGAAATAGATGAGTTAACACTTTCAATGCCGAACATAAAATTCATTTTTTTACTTCCCTCTCTACTTCCTTCCTTCTTTGATTCCTTCTCTAAACTAGTATCCATCCATTTATTATCTGCACTGCTCATCCTCAGTAGGGTCACGGGGGGAGCTGGTGCCCATCCCAGCTATCTTCAGCAGTGGGCAGGGGACACCCTGAACTGGTTGCCAGTCAGTCGCAGGGCACACAAGGACAGACAACTCGCTCATTCACACCTAGGGACAATTTGAACCGGCCAGTTAACCTGACATGCATGTTCTTGGGATGTGGGAGGAAATTGGAGTGCCCGGAGGAAACCCACGCAGGCACGGGGAGAACATGCAAACTCCACACAGGAAGGTTTGATCTCATGACCCCAGAACTGTGCCGCACACGCGCTAATCACTGCCCCGCCATGCTGCCTAAAGTAATATGATAAAGTTAAATACTGAAAAACTATGGTAATCTAAAAACCTTATGTTGACATTCTTTTACTGATCCAGCCCGCCTGGGACAGAAAGTCTGGATCCGGCCCCAGAGTCAAACTAAGTTTGACATCCCTACTTTCCAGAATACTTCTTTGAAAAAAAGTCTTGATTGGATCATGCTTTAATTTGCAGACGTAGCATTACGCTTCCTTATAGGCCAGGCCTAGGGTCGGAGGCGAGGAATGAGTCATGATGGGGCGCGGCAAAGTAGGTGGCGGATGCGGGCTTGGACGTCCAAACATCCCTTGTAAATGCCTGTTAGGGTGGATGGGGTTTTCTTGAAAACTTTTCAAGTTTTCTTGGAAAAAATTGCTGCTTTCGTTTTTATAAAGGTCACTTTTGTCGCAGAGAATACGATCAGTGATAAGCCCGGAATCTTGGTTAAAGTGAATATGCGTGCCGCTTTTTCTTCTCAAGGTGGATTCCCGGCTAGAGGAGGCAGCCGATTGGCTGTCGGAGCTGCCGTCGCTGCTTGCGGCCGTCCCTTCCACGGGGGTGACCCGAATAGTTGTGATGGACTGTGGGTGGTGATGGAAAGGAGGAGCGTATACAGTACTGGGAGGGAGATGTTTGTTGGAGTTGGGATCCGGGTAATTCGGCTGAGGCTGATACACGAAGTGTGGGTGAGTGGGGTGGGCGCCTTCGTTTACAATTTTGTTCTCCGGTTTGGGTGCTCCTGCGCTTTGACGCCCGTCCTGTGACGCGCTGTCCTGGGAGGAATCGCAGCTGTCCGTGTTTCGGTGGAAGTCGTTGATGTTAAAGGCCGGGTGTCGAAGCGAAGGACGCTTCTCCGCTGGATTCCAACGCCAGGAGCCGCTTCCGTCTGTGCTTGGTGGTTTAACCACGGGCTTGTTTGACTCCGGGTGAGCTTCAACCCGGACTATGCTGCCGGTTCGTTCCAACCCTGAGCCTTCAAAGGAAGAAAAACATAGTTAAAGACTGTTCTTGTTTTAAAGAGACTTAAGCCGTGCAGAAGTTTAAACTTTATTACTCGTTGCCACCAACTCCTAGCTTGTGTCATCACTGTAGCCTCTGTCAAGCTCCTTATGTTGCGCATACAAGTACATGTATTTGTAGGCCCCGTTAAAAAGCAAGATAAGAATTTAATAAATAAATAAAGGGATAATTTGACATATAAATACATTATTAAAATTTGACAGGGAACACATTCTAGTAAATAATTGATCGTATAACAAAATTATTAAATGATATAGATTATTTTAATTAGCAAACAGTGATTTGTTATGGACCAGGACCAGAACAGAAACTGGACCCAATTGCGTAACGTTTACCAAAAGTTTTATTGAAAGAAAGAGGAAGGGCTGTGCCCACGATCCGGTGTTCGCTGGTCGGGATCAAAACATGATGTAGCCGGAGACAAACAGGAGCAAAAACGGGACAGGCGGGAGTCAGGGACGAAAATGGCTTTCCTTGTATAAACAGAGGTTCGCAGACTGACTGACAAGAGGGGATTGATAGGACTGGGTTTAAATAGGGACAGGGAGCCAATCAGAGCCTGCAGCGGTTGGCGCCAAATGAGTGGGCACAGGTGATTCACATCAGTAATCGTGACAGTTTCAGGTTTTGTAGGAAAATACATCAAAGACATCATTGGCGTCATAATGTTTTTGTCCTCACAGTGGGCAGAACATGCACGCCAGTGTAGATGACGGATAGAACCTGCGTTTATTAGCACGACATTGCTTAGAATTGGAAAACCAAATTCGTGCTGTTTTTCGTTTACTCCACCGGTGAAGATGAAAACCTGTACTAGACAAATTTTGGCCAGGTTCTTTTTCCTGCCAGGAAAATTCCTTGATCTCTTTTTGAAATCTCTGTGATCCGATTGGGGAGCTATCCCAGACCAAGAATCCAGCCAGGATCTCATTCATCAAAATCCCTTTATCAAAGTCGCGGTACGAATTGGATTATTAATTTTAACTTTATTGTGGACTCATGAACTTTGGGAAACCAGCATGACCCATGGATTTGGAATCACCCGGATTGGAAAACATCAGATTTGTGTTTTCTTTGCTTATTTGATAAACCTTGTCATTCATCTGAGTTGTCATTACAGTTTAAAGTGACTTTAAGCTCTGGCACAAAACAGATATAGATCGAATCTAAAACACTTTTGTAACCCTTGTTACAAAGCAGGTTGGGGAAAAAAATAAAAAAACAATTCTACACTAAAACAACATTTGACGCAAAACACATTGTTATAAATATTTGATCATATAACTAAATTATCAAATGAAAGGTATTATTTCTATTGGCCGACAATGATCTATTATTCCTTGTTTAAAGTTTTTGTAAGCAAATACATCAAAGAAATTATAGACACAGCAAGTTTCGATAGCCAGTTATTTGTCATTACTCAGAACAAGCACACCTAGGTAGACTAGACGGCAGACGGAACCTACTATTGTCAATAGCAATTGTTAACAAGACATAGCTTGGAAAAAACAAATCTCGCCACCCTGTGACAGAGTGAGTCACAATCGACGGAAAACTCGAGTTTTGGTCAGGTTTTTTTCCTTTTGGGAAAATCCCTCAATTCCTTGGAGGATTGGGAATCAGGATGATCCGAGTAGCGAGCTACCCCAGACCAAAAATCCAAGAAAGATCTGACTCGTTATGTGGCTTCACATCAAATTCGCACAAGGAATTGGATTACAGTATTTCTTTTGATCTTGACTGGTGACTCATGAACTTTACGAAATAGGCGATACCCTTGGATTCGTAAATAATTTAATTGGAAAACATCAAAATTGCATTTTCTTTGCTAATTTGATGAACCTTCTTGTCTTCCTTCTCTTATTTGATCAACCTTGTCATTCATTTAACTAGCCATTGAAATTTGAGGTATATTAGAGTATGACTTAAATTCTGACAGGAAACTGATCAAGGTAGATTTTAAAACCCTATCCGTGCGGATAGATTGTACATTTAGCAACTAATAATAGGTTATCAACCGAAATTATAATAGATGACTGGTCATCAAAACTGAAATAGAAGTAAAACCGGGTTAGAAAACCAAGATCAACCAAATTTAGGATTTCTCATTTAATACCTTAAATCAAATAGGAGTGTTTCTTTGCGATAATGTATGTTAAATGTTGTAATGAAATTAAATGATCTGCATTTTTACAGCGCTTTTCAAGTCAATGACTTTCCAAATCGCTTTACAGTGTGCTTCACATTTCCCAATAGCGGCCTTGTATTGCAGCCGTGTAAGACGCTAATCTGCTTATTGGGGGTATTAGGGGTTTAGTGTCTTACCCAAGGACACTTCGACATGTAACAAGGACAAGCCAGGATTCGAACTGGGATTCCTTGATCCTAAGACGAGCGCTCTACCTCCTGAGCTACTGCCGCCCCTATTATTAACTTGTCCATTGTTCATTAAATTGCCAACTTTTGTTCAAATTAATTTTGACATTGGTGTTTCCTATTTCAATTTTACCACTTATCAAACCAAGAACTAGTCCAGGAGCTTTTCTTCGCTCTGTCTAACAACATAGGTGTGACATAATTCTTAGACTCGCTCAAATAAACTCGTGTTTTTCATCTTTCTTGGGGTTTAGGTTGGCATTCAGACTGTACTTGAAAGAGGCCTTTCCTTAACTTTCACTTTTTTTATGCTGAAGTAACAAACATAAACAAACTGCAGGGACAGGCATGAAGTTACTCTCCAACCGCCCTGTTTCACCCCGAACAGCTTTGCTAAAAGTAAGATAAAAGCAAATATGTGCAGTGGAAAAATTATAAGTAAGGAATTTTAAACTCAGTTGGACATTGATGAAATTGTATAGGTTTGAATTTTACAGCCATTGACGCATTTATAGAAAGTGGTACCCTGTTTTTGTTAAAACTGGATTGTGCTGCAAGATCATTATAAATTAGCCTGTTGTGTTATTTAAATGGTTTGTTAAAGGTTACCTTTTGTTTATTAGATAAAAAGAACAGTGCTGGCATGCCTTTATTAATTGATCATTCATTAATAAATAAAGGCTACCCTCCCCTGACAACAGAGGACCTAAATCTGGAAGTATTTGTTACCTGGAGCCCATGCAAAAAGAGGGCCTTTGTTCAGCTCACCAGAAATTTGGCAGGAAAGTGAGGCTCTGTGTTCCTCTCTGTACCCTTGAGGTTTTGAGTAATTTCAAAGCCAGCCCTCAATATCAGCTCTGGGTTCTGTTAAAAAGTGGTTGCTGAGTTTTGTCAAGGATTTGCTGAGTTTATAGCGCACTCTGTTATGGAAATGAGCCCATATTCTCCAATAATCGTATTCCCCAAAGCGAAAACAGAAAAGTACAATGTAGAATAAAGCAAAGTTAGTTTTTACTGTATACGTGTGACTTGTGTCTGTTCTGAACCCTTTTAAACAGTAACCAAAAAAGGAACTAAACCATGAGGATCGATCCCATTACTTCCTCTTTCTCCTACCCACTTTGTATTTTTATACTTGTCCTCACCTTTCACCTTATTTGGTAAGGGTAAAGGGAATGATTCATCTAGGAATTAAGAGTGTACTTCCTGTTTACCATGTCATCACTTCAAGCTAGATAAGTTGTGACCTAAAATATGCAACAATTTGCGTATTTTATTTTCCTTTTAATTTTATTAACTTCAAAACTGTATCATTTGGATTGGATACAACCATATACTGTAGTGTTACTTGAAAAAAAAAATATGCCGGTAGACAAGCACTGCACTTCATCTTTCTCATCTTTCCCCCTACCACCTGTCCTGCCCCTACTCTTTTCCTTGTCCTGCACTCTTTGTATGAACATACAGCGCAACATAAACACATATATTTGGTTGATTTCCTCCATGATTCTACCAGTGGGTTGGTAATGCTGTAGGGGCGTGGCTAGGGAGACACTAGGGTGTTCTTGACCTGACTTGGTGAAAAAGGGCATGTTTCCCTTACTCATGCGCCTCACTCTACGATTTGCACAGGGTTGGAACAATCTTAGGCTTATTGCAAATGTGCTTTGCTACCGTAAGTAATAAAATTGAGGGGAAGAGGCAGTAATGGGAAAGAGCCTATATCTCAGGACTTTTGTTCTGTAGAGGAAAACGACTACTACAAAATACTAGAGTCGGTTGACATTTGGAAGGAAAAAAAAGCAATCCTACTTGATTGTATTTAATCTAAATATGCGGTAATGATTATAAAAATACATTGTCTTCGAGCAATCCATACCTTCCATTGCACCTGTGGTGGAGGCTGGTGGTGATGGGTCTTGATCCATCAAGGTTCGATACCGAATAGATCCGGTGCAGCTGACAGTGCTGCCACCATCCTCTGATCGAGAGTTGAGCAAACCTTGTTGTTTTGAGAAAGAAATGACCTACAAGGACGAATTGCAGTGAAAAGAAAAATACATCATGTTAGCAACTGCGGGATATTTAACTGAGCACAAATCGATGCTAATATACAAAAGTTAAACGGGGTTTCATTGTGGACGTGGTTCTCTGTGTAAGGTTGAAGGATGGATGGGTTTGCGAATTCCAAAACTTGCAAACCCGAGAGAAAAAACCTGCTTCAAAGGGACTGTGTGTATTTTAAGCACCCCAAAAGTGGTTAAAAAAAAATTACATGATTCATTAAAAAAGCAGTATGGATTAGAAATTAAAAAAAAAAAAAACTGAACATGTCTTACAAAGGTGCCTTTTTAAAAATTCTCGAAGGTTGAGAAATATTTTTTACATAACACGAGCCTCACCTAGTGAGAAGTGACCTATTGTCCGCCATCTTACTGATATGGGTACCCAAAAAACAAAAACCTTGCGAAAGACTAGACAGAAAAATAATAAGAAAAATAATGGTGCAATTTGTTCACATTGAGTTTCTGTAGTTTGTACACTTCCATATGTTTTTAGTTGCACTAAACAATACAGTGATTTCTAGAGGTCAAATAATACACGCTGACTCTTTAAATTATTTCTAGCAGAGCTGTCCATCCTACAGTAAACATTTTTTCACAACTTTGAGCGGCCCACATCGCTAAATTTTTTCTTTTTCTTACAAAAAATGGTGTTTTTCACACACTGAATTTTTTCTCAATATAAAAAAATATAGGTTAACTAGTCTGAAACCAACAACGTTGTTTTTTCCCCAAATCTTTAGTAATCCCTCGTTTTATTGCAGGGGTTACATTCCAAAAATAATCAGTGACAGGCGAAATCTGAGAAAAGAAACCTTTAATTTTTAGAATTATATTAAAACTAAATAAGTACAAATCTTCCCTAGAGGCTCAAGCATTCCTTTGACAAATAAAATGATTGTATAAATGTTTATTTATTTTTTTATCAATAACTACTTCACTGTCAAATACTAATAAACGTGAAGACTGTTTAGCCAATCAGCAAGCAAAATCTGTAAAGTACCCAAACGATGAAAAGTAAATCCTGAAAACACAATTTAAAAACAAAAATATTTGTGAGCTTGCTAAATCAGAGTAAAATAAAATCAAAGTCACGCTTCCTCCTCCCGAGTCCTCAAATAAAATATTAAAATTCGGGTTTGCTTCAGGCTCGGTCCCTCAAATCAAGTTAATTGGTCGGGCTCGGGCAGATTCAGGCTGGGTGGTCGGGCAGGATTTTTTTAGGCCTGATCTTACCTCTACATCTAATCATTTTTATTTATGTGGCCCTCAGGTAAAACAGTTTGGCTACCACTGTTACTCAAAAATACTTAATAGATACATTTTCATTATGCAAAGGAAGAATGTAAATTTCTATCAACAAAGACAACGCTAGAGCTGGTTAAACATAAAATATCAGTATGGATCACCTGCATGAGTCGAGGTTGCCCACCCGCACTGAGTGGTCTGCAAGGGAGGTTGCTCTTCTCCGTTACTCTAACCCATTTCTGTTTGGAAGACCCAACCAGATCAAAAGGGCTGTCCTCAGATTCACTATCTTGATCCTTGACGGCGATATTTTCCTCCTCAGGAATGTGAACGAGTTGGGAAGATCCAGGACGCGACTGGATAATTCTCGGGCCGCCGGTAAATACGTTTCCTCCGTTCTGGGTCAGGGGACTTTTATTGGCAACGGGTACGCAACTCGGTGCTATTTTCATATAAGAGGGTGGGATGTGGGCTGCAGCTTCTTGGCCGGGGGCCGAAAAAAGCTGGTTTCCACTGTGGATGTCTGCATCCGGACCCAAGGCAGATGATTCGGAGGGGTAGTGCAGCTGCACGTCTCTTTGGGGGGACAAGGATGCCGGTTTGATGCCGTCCATGACCTGCAGGGACAGTTTCCTCTTGTCATTTTTGTTCTTCCATTGGCTGAGTAGTTGTTTGGATCGGGTCGAATCCATCGAGGTGTGGATGGAGGCGTGGCGTCGAGGGATCCGACATCCTTCTCCTGATGAGCCACCATGAGACCTGGGTGAAGAGGCAAAACATACTGTAAATTCCTGACAGCAAGCCGCTACCTTATTCCTACGTTTTAAACAATGAAGCTTTAAATACAATGCGGCTGGTTCACTTTCTTTTCGTCAGGGTGTTGGCAGGGACATCTGACAGTAGAAAGGAGGGGTCATGGAGATCACATATCTTAGAGCTTGCGCAAATTTGAGAATGAATCTCAATTTTGTCAAGACGAGCTGCACCGCATTTCTCGTGTTTAGAGGTGCTCACAAAATTTCAGTATTTCGACTTTTACACCCACTTATCAAGTCTTCAATTTATACATCCAAATTGAACAGGGGTGGAAATTATCTATCTACGCTTCTCTCTCCATGTATTCGGTGTTATTGTCATGTCGCTGGAGTTTTCTTCAATCCACAAGGAACTATGACAAATGAATCCAAGATGCAGCCGTCATTCAAGTTTTTTGAAATCTTTCAAATCGCCATCTTGAATCGTCACATGATACGATACCTGATACTCGGCAAACTAGGGTAGGGGGGAACTGCGCAACTAAAAACCTCACTTTCCACTCTCCCCGTCACCCATTCATCTTACATAATGAGCTTGCCCTGAACAGCTGTCCAAAAGGTAAAATAAAACCATATAGGCAATTTTTATCTCAGGTGGGCATTTTAACACATACTTAATTGAGAAAATATTTAACTTTTGCCTTTTTTTACGGACACCTCAAAACAATTCACCCCACCTTTCAGCCTGCGGCTTTGAATTCGGTGCGGCTCGTCTCGACAAAATTAAGATTCATTCTCAAATTTGCGCAAGCGGCTTTTAATCAGGTATGTTCTGTAGCCTAGAATTTACGGTATTTAAAAGACGCATGACAGACTTTAGGGATTTAGGGTTGAGGGATTACCTTGGCAACGTGCTGCTATTGAAATTTTTATCACAGTTGACCATTGGACTAGGGGGGACTATCATCTCCACATCGGCATTGGCGATCTTCATATTAGCGTGGGAAGGCTCTCGGTACGAGGCGCTCCGTGTCAGCATTCGTGTTGCCTGGCCGGGGGACAAAGGATGCGAAGTGGTCCTGATGGGGACTGGCTCCGGTTGGTTGGCCGTTAACATGTGGTGGCTCCCTAGATCAAAAGGAAAGAAGATAAAATTGATGGAGCTGTATTCAAACTCCACTTTAGAAACAGGGAAAATAAGAAGGAACTAAACATTTAAAGAGATCTGTTCCATGGTGGGTAAGTTTCTTCCATTTTATGGATTAAACATTTTGTCTAACATGATTTTGTAGCAAAAATAAATATTGAAATTGAATTAAATTGAACGATAGTTTTTACTAATTTCAGATATTCCTGGAGAAAAAATAAAGAGGTGAAAAAAACTCAGTGAGAGGGGGTGAGGGACTGGGATGGCAAAGGAGGTGATCTTTAAATGGAGGGAAACCAGAGAGGGGGGTCATAGGGTGAAGAAAGAGCTTGAGGTGATGATTTGGGAATACCTTTAAGCAAGGTGGCCCGGGTGAATGATGGTGTGGACAAGGAGGGAACCGGAGGAGGGATGGCGTAGCAGTTATGGCAAAGCTGGAACATGGAAGGTGAAGGCTTATCGTATTGGAGCTGGAGACGCTTCAGGAATCAAAGTAAATGGAAGAAGAACAAGGGGAAGTCTGCGATTGATGTGGATGGATGGTGTTATGAGTGCACTGCAGGAAAGAGGTCTAAATATAGTGGAAGCTAGAGCTCTTGTTGGTGATAGGAATGAGTGGAGACGTGTTGTAAAAGGATGGTGGGATGTTTAGACGTGTTCTAAGGGATGAGCAGGTCACCCGTATGATGCGGCAGGGGTAAACCAGTGAAAGCTGTCGGGCCCTGCTGTTGAACAGAAGAGTGTGTTGTGTCACCCTGACCCGAGTGACACGGCCGCTTTCTTGTGTCCCGTTTCATCTGGAGGGATGAAAGCATGATTAACCTGGGTGCCGAGGTGCTTAACTTGTTTGGGTGTTTGGGCATTTGGGTTGGCCATGGTCCAAACATTTTTGTGTGTGTTTTTTGCTACTTTTTTCCCTTTTTTTATTTTCTTTGTTTTTCTGAATGTGTTTGTCTTGCTGTCAGTCGCCCCTCTCCGAAAAGAGATTATCAAATGTCTTTACCTTGGTGGCTGTTGTTGACTTCTGATTGGCACACACTATGGAAAGAAGGTGGGGGAGGCTTCCTCAATGACAAGGGAAGCTGTTGTCTTTTTGACTTATCTTCTCCAGGTCGGAAATTACCCACTGCAAAAATTCCCTAAATACAAGTATACAGTGTCAGTCTGATGTCTGGTGACCAAGACAAATATATAACGCTTTATAATTCCAATGTCAGTAATATTGGGTTATGTGATAGTGTACATTCTTGTGGTTGTCTAAAATATTGTTATACTGACAACAGAAAAGACAGGAATATCACCCAGAGTGAATCAGTCAAAAATTTAGGTGTCATATTTGACCCCGATCTGTCCTTTCAAACACACGTTAAGAATATTACTAGAACACCTTTTTTCCATTTCGCAACATTGCTAAAATTCGCCCGATGCTGTCTCAGTCGGATGCGGAGATTTTAATTTGTGCGTTTGTTACCTCCCGTCTCGATGACTGTAATGCACTACTCTCCGGTCTCCTGAAGTCCAAAATCAAGAGCTTTCAGCTGGTGCAAAATGCTGCAGCAAGGCTTTTAACTAAGACAATAAAGTTTGAGCACACTAACCCGATTTTAGCAAACCTGCATTGGCTCCCTGTTAGCTTAAGATTTTAAGGTTCTGTTGGTAGTATACACAATCATGCATGGACTTGCTCCCTCATATCTTTCAGATTTAACTTCCCCCTATGTTCCCGTCCAGAGCCTTTGCTCTGAAAATGCTGGTCTACTAGTAATCCCAAGAGCCAAGAAGAGCTCCGCAGGTTCAAGAGCGTTCTCCATTCGGGCCCCGGTGCTGTGGAATGCTCTTCCCCCTGAGATTCGATATGCAACCTCAGTGGAAATGTTTAAATCTAGGATTAAAACACACTTCTATTCTATAGCATATGAATGACCTACATTCTATGGTGACAATATCTGTGTATTATTTGCCCTCAAGTAGGTTTTAGATCAGGGAATGGTGTAATAATAGTCTGGTTGGCAAGAATCTGTGGTCTGTGCAGCCCTTTGAGACTCTTTGTGATTAAGGGCTATACAAATAAACATGACTTGACTTGACTTGAATCCAAGATTATAATATACAATGCCTGACTGTTTCACAGTCAATGACCCCAATTTGTTGTTCCGATGGAAAATAAATTACTCCTAGTACATAAGATGTAAAAATAATCCATTTATAAAATGAATCCGAATTAGGGTGAACGTTGACTGTTTTTTCTTACAATACTGAGCATCATGCTTCTAGATATACTGATCCAAATAACCTTGCTGTATGTACGTAATACAAATATATATTTTAATGAGTGTCATTAATTTAGTTTACGATTACAACAACAGTATATAACTATGATAAACATGTCTCCAAAAAGTAGTGTTATCAGTCAGTCATTTGACTAATACAGTACTTACGTTATCAGTACAGTAATGATTATTAAGACTATAATAACCACATAAAGGTATGATTGTGGTTATTATAGTCTTAATAATCATGTAAATATCATACATGTGCTCCAATGCTTAATGGCCACATGCCTTGGCCAAGAAAAATACAACACTTATTTTCATCAAGTGGCAACAAGCCCAGGACAAAAAAACATTCTACATAGGAAACAAAACTCAATGTACTCACTACGGTTCAGTAACCCATACAATCACAACAGCCTGTATACATCCTGAGCCATGGGATTAATAGGTAAAGAGGAGAGACAACCATGTTGTGCTAATACTACGTAGAAAATGACAATATATTATAATGAGTGTCATAAATGCTTGGAATTTTTTTAACAAGTAGCGTCGGCTGATTGATTATTACACTGGGTGTCTTTTTTTGTGTTTGTTGTCTGATAGCTATCAGCCTGATAATTATTGCATCCCTTCTATTAATGTTAGATTTGATTAGACATTGTATTCAAAATTAGAACTTGAATATATAACGTAGTTGTGAAGCACTTTATATACCTTAGTATATGTACACAAAATTAGAGAACAACTTGCAAAAAATGACTTCAAAATAAAAATAAAACACACTGATCAATTTTAAAGAACAACAATGATTTTGGCATGAAAAAACAATTCTGGAGGTTACAAAATTCAGCAGTTAATAAGAAGTGTACAGGCCTCTGCTGTAAATGACTTCAGCACATCTGCTGGCATAGGATTGTACTGGTCTCTCACACGGCTCTGGTGCAATTTTGGTCCCTTCTTCCTCCAGCCTCACCGAACATAAAGCTTCCCATCAGACCCAAAAAAATTCAATTTGATTCCATCACTGAAGTCAACCCTGGACCAGTTCTTCTTTTTCCTGCTCTCCTCAGCAAAGATAGGTCGAGCTTTTTTTTTTCTAATAAGAAGTTTGGTCACTGCAGTGTCGGCCTTCAGTCCAAGCGGGACAGATCCGTACCATGTTCAGAACTGAACTGGCGAGCAATTACAGCGATTACCCATTGACATCCACCGCAGTGACATGTTCACTGACGTCCAGCCTTTGTAGGCGACTTGAATGAGTTTATAGTTTTGTAAAGATTCAATATTCTAGAAATCAAAGACTTGGAACGATCAACTTGTCCTGCTATCGCTGACAGAGTCATCTCTTTCGTTTTCAACTGAACCTTCTAACGGAGGCTTTCAGTCACTTTAGAACGGACCACCATCTTGCAAAGTCAGTGAAACTGGCAGTTAGAATGCCAGTTAAATAGGGGTTGAGAGATAATCAAGGAAACTAGCACCATGTGGTAGATTAGCCCCATTAAGCGGGAGGCACCTAAAAGTGTTCAGTAATTGTGATCTGTGCGTTTCTGAAAAATATTTATGGGGGTAATATTCCTGTAATCGTTTTGTGAAGAAAAAGTTGCAGTATCATGATATAAACACAATGAAATGTAATTTAACTATGCAACAGTGAAGATGTTCTCCAATTTTGATCCCCAGGGTTTATATTTGTCGTGTGCCTTACCAAGTATAAAGCAACAGCCAACCCCAGGATCCATCCACAGTAGACATCGACAGGGTGGTTTCGAAACTGTATGATTCTGGTTAATCCGGCTATAATAGCCAACATGATGAAAGAAAACACTAATAGAGGCTTCAGCAGTTTTGTAGAGTCTGTCAGGACAGTGTTTAAATACATCTGAAACATAATTGAAACCCCTTTAGGCAATTCACTCACACCTCCGACTATTCATTTACTGTAGGAAAATCAGTAGAATTTGTGTAAACGAGCTTGTGTGCACTTACGGAGACATAAACCGCTGCAAAGCCAGCCAGGGAGGCATGCTGGGAGGGAAAAGATTTCCTTTAAAAAAAAAAAGAAAAATGAGTTATTCGTGGTTATACTTGGAAAATGAGTCAGCTTCAAATACAGCTCCCTTGAACAGCACATTTCCAGGGTTGATGCTGTATGTATTATGACAACCAGTATTTTTATTAATAATTCAAAATCATGTGGGTGACTAATCTTTTGATTGAAGTTTGATTAGAACAATGCAGCGTATACAAAGATGTGGCTATTCTTGGGATTTTTCTTCTATCACTAATAACTCATTTGAATTTTAAAAAATGAGGTGAAAAATCAATGCTAAAACGAACATGCTGCCTTCCTTTGACAGAATTATTGATTTTTTATGCTATAATCCTTCATTACGGAACCTTCATGAAGCAGTTTGTTTGAGGCAAGTTATAAAGGCACACTGTGTAATATTTGACCACTAGATGTCACTACATTGTGTAGTGCAACCAGAAACAAGTGCTACAAGGAAGAATACAACCTACAGAATCTCAAAGTGACCAAACCGCAACATTTTACTTATCATTTAATTTTTACAGCCTTTCACAAGTTTTTGGGTTGTTGAGGGTACACATAGCTGCAAGATGGCAGACAATCATGTCAGCTCCCTCCAGGTGAGCCTCATGTTATGTAAAATAAATACAAATGTCTCGACCAATGAGTATTTTAAAAATGCAAATTCATAGGAAAGTTTGTGTATTTTTGCTTATTATTTAAAACATTATTGTTTTTTTAATGAAAGAGGTTTTGCTTGAGAGGCTATAAATAATACAAAATGTCCCTTGAAGTTGATAATAAATTATTGTATTTTGTTTTGGATCTGTTCAGAGAGAATATGTTCAGGTACATACCAATATATTTTCCAGTTTAAAATTGTTCTATGCATGAAATTGTCTATCTAAACTTTGATGAAACTTGCTATATTTAACCTGTTTCTCTAGTTGGATAAATACTAAAATGAAAATGTTAAGTAAGTCATTTATTGTATGACATTTGCAAAGGAAGGGGGGGGGGGTTTAAGGGTTATTGATCTATCTTCGTTATTCATTATCCATTATCCGTTATCGGTCAGTTCATTATATGCTACAAAGCCTAGGAGCCGGGACACTTACTCTCAGCCAAAAGACTAAGCTAAGGTCCTAGCCCTAAAGCCTTGTTGCGATCATTGCGAATGCACCGTTCCCGGAGGTACTGCAATACCGGGCTGATGCGTGGAGTGGACAGAGCAAGGCTGTCTATTATTTTACCTACTCCCTGTTATGGTTGTTGCCAAGGCTGTCTTGATATGTGTTATTTCACTATTGTCCAATCATGTTGCCGTGCTTTGATATCCACACCCCGAGCGGCTGATCTGTTTTTTTGTAACCTAGAAGATATAGTAAAAAGAAGGTGTTCAGGGGAGGGCTTCAGAACAGGGGTTTGAACCCCTCATCTGAGGGATTCCAGCCCTGTCCTCCTTGTAAGTAAAAAAATCCATTGAGCCTTCTCTCCTTATTACTTATTTATTACGTTTAAAATTCACCAATTTTTTTTTATCTGCAAATGGAAAAATGAAGAATAATTGTGCAGATACTTAAAGCTGTTTCTATGGATACTGTCTCTATAGAATGTCAAATGAGGTGAAAAATCTTTACTTTGGAAGTTCCGCACTTGACCTTTCAAGTACCAAATGAATTTAACTCTGTGCTACTGAAGAGCAGTCAATATGATAATACTGTATTCTGCAGCAATTCCGCCATCTGTTGTTTTTCAAGAAGCAGATCGTAGCTGCCGGCAGGTAAAACACCTGGTCAGTACTCTGCTTGTTGCTGTGCTTGCAGTTTTTCGATGCAACTTGGAAAGAATATAGCGATCTACTTCTTTGAAAAATCTCCTGGCAAAGAAAAAGCGGGAAGAAAGTATTACTGTGATCTCTGTGATGTTGTAGAACTCATTAACCTCGGCTCATAGAATCAACCCCCGAATCGCGCGTCTCGGCTATACTGTATTACTGAAATGCACTTGTTTTTAGTCAGCTAGTCTCACGTGATACTAAAACGCAGCACACTGTGAAAGATGAAACATGACGCACGTTAATTTCCTGCCTGCTTGTTCACTAAATGGTTTATTACGAGATTTGTCCACAAAGCTCAAAGTTGAGCAATGCTTTCCATCTTCGTTGCTAGATATGTAGGATTTTTTTTCGTTAGTATTGTGGAGGAACATGAACTTTGCAGGTCACATCTTGAAAGATATCCGTGTTATATAACTGACTTGAGGTACTTGCGTAACCAAAACAATTCTGGACACTCGAATTGGCCAAGTTTGGTGATATCGATGACGCTGATGAGATCAGAATTGGATTGTGACAAAACCAATATACAACCAGAGCTTCTATACATTAGCGTTCTGCCGATAAACAGAAAATCTTGCTCATGGCCCATGGATTTTAAAAGTTAAATCAAATTTGACATATCCTTTTAATATTGTATGTCTTTGATGTTTCTATTTTTATATTCTTACTTGACTTGCCTATTTCCTTTGTGTATTTAAAGTTATTTTAACTAACTTAGGCTATGTTCCTTGACACGTACCCGCAGACGGCTCCACATCGCCAACGTTTATTCTCTCAGAAAAGACTGAATATAGTTCTTTCCGTTGGCCTTTTTCAAAGGCCAGGCTTTTTTTTCACACCCGGGAAAAATCTTTGATTCTTTGGGCGATTGGAAATTTCACTGACCCGAGTAGCGAGCTGGCCAGACCAAGAATCCAACAAAGGTCTGATTCATCATATATCTTCACATCAAGGTCGCGGTACGAATTGTATAATTTGATCTTGACTGTGGGCTCCAGAACTTTCCGAAACCAAAATTATGATTTCTCTTCTAACACCATAAACCAGGCAAGAGGGTTCTTTTACTATAATTTATGGTAAATGTTGTCTATTGTCTTGTTCATTGTTCAATAAATTTGCAGCTTTTGTGAAAATACATTTTAACTCTGGTATTTCCTCCATTAATTTTACCACTCATCAAAACTAGTCCTAGTCCAGTAGCTTCTTTTCCCTCTTCATAAAAGCGTTGGTGCTAACACATAACCAAGAACGTTCTCAACACTCGAATCGACCAAGTTTAGTGATGTTCCTGACACGGATGAGATAAGTATTTCCTCATGACGAAACCTTTAGACAATCAGAGCTTTTATACATTAGCTTTCTGCCGACAAACAGTGCCTTTTCCTTTCACTTCAGTCAAGCTAACGGTCTTGTAATCCGTCTCTTTTTTCCAACAACATTGAAAATACATTATTCTGTATTCTATCAGGCATTGTCGGCAGGATCAGGAGTGCTTCAAAACTCAAATCCCATCATGCTACACGATCAAATGGCCAAGGTCCCGAAAAAAAGTCAAATTAGTAGGTTTGGCTGTTGCAGTCCGTGGTGAGGTGAGTAGAGAGCGTTTTAATTTGAAGGATCTGATGTTTGACAGAAAACTGCCAATCACACATAAGTGTGCTTTATTAACTTGACTTGAGTCTACTTGGGTAAAATCAGCTGATCCAAGGGTGTTTAGAAGTTAATGCAGGGGTGTCCAAACTACAGCCCGCGGGCCAACAGCGGCCCGCGGGTTGGAGAATATAGTTGAATATGGCCCACACATGGCGCTTAAGCTCAACTCTGTTGCACTTCTCAGTTTTAACACTGGATGAAGCCAGTAACGGAAAAGGTGCTTCTCCACCAATGCGTTTTGGATCGTCTGAACTGGAAAACATTGGAATTGTGTTTTCTTTGCCTATTTAATGAACCTTCTTGTCATTCATTTGAACTGTCATTGAAATTCAAAGTGTATTACTGTGAAACTTATTCTGACACAAAATAGATTGATTGTTAATTCTAAACCCTATCAGTGCAGATAAACGTAAATTTTGCTACTAAAAATAGGTTAACAACGAAATTAGAGTAGATGACCGGCTATCAAACTGAAAAATAAATAAAACATCCATCCATCGATCCATTATCTGCACCGTTTATCTTCAGTAAGGTCGCGGGGGTGCTGGAGCCCATCCCAGCTGTCTTCGGGCAGTGGGCAGGGAACACCCTGAACTGGTTGCCAGCCAGTCGCAGGGCACACAGAGACAGACAACCATTCACTCGCTCATTAACACCTAGGGACAATTTGGACCGGCCAATTGACCTGACATGCATGTTTTTGGAATGTGGCAGGAAGCCGAAGTGCCCGGAGGAAACCCACGCAACCCACGGGGAGAACATGCAAACTCCACACAGGAAGATTCGATCTCATGACCTCAGAACTGTGCCGCACACGCGCTAATGACTGCCCCGCCATGCTGACCGAAATTAAACATATTTAACAAAATAAATATTAGCACTCCTCAAACCTAGAACAAGTCCAGTAGCTTTTCTTTCCTCTGTCTAACAGCATAGGAGCTACACTCAGGTATTGCTGAGGTTTTTATTCAAGACTGTATCGCTATATACAAAAAATGTAATCAACATTTTTTTCTCCTCCTGGCCCTTTCAAAAAATGTTTTAAGCCAATGCGGCCCGCGACTCAAAAAGTTTGCCCACCCCTGGGTAATGGTTTATTTGCAGGCGCTGGTTCTCTGTGAGAGTGAGTTAGTCCATAAAGCTGTTTGAGTTGAAGTGAATGCTAGCTCTTTTACTGTAGGGATTTACGTTTGGGTAAAGGTGTGTTCCAGATGATAAGACAGTGACTGCGTGACTGAGCGTTATTGATTGCGCACTTTGTTTTGAGTTACTGCATTTTATGAACGTGCATAGGAAGTTGCATTTTAAGTAAAGAATTCTGTGTAATTCATTGGATTAGACAAAATTTTGTTCTGGGAAATATTACAGATCTTATAAAAACAGATTAGTTAAAACACAACAGCAGTTGTTGACACTAACTGTGTCATCCACACTATAAAATAAAAAGCTTGCTCTATATACTCTACATATAATATACACATGCACATTCTTCATCCAGCACAGAATATAGTGTATTTACCTTGCGCCAAGGATGAGCATGGTGTCGTGTCCCGAACAAATATCATCCAAAATAAACGCTTGGTCACAAGTTGAAATATTAATTTGAGTCAAATTGGGTTTGCACACTTCCAACCAATAAGGTGTGTGCATTCCAGTAGAGAGTTGAAAAATATCAGTTATCAGCGCTGTCACACAAAGTCCGAAGATATGGACACCTGCACACAAAAACGAATGATAAGAACTGTATTTAAATGTAAATATTTTGAATTCATTAATTAAAAAGGATTGGTTTCATAAATACACTTTAAACTACATTAAAAATAGAAAATTCTACAACGATATTAAGATTTATAAACGTTTCATGCAATTAATGTTATCTTTGATTTGGACAATTGCAAATATCTATGATCTTGGGCTGTGCTTTGGTTATGTCATTCAAAAACGTGTATAATCAGTCAAATCATCGCCAAAGAGACATCAACATCCCCACACTTGCTTTTGAGACTACCATCCACATTTACCATTATAAACCTACACTGTAAAAACTCAAAGTGAAAGTGAGAAATAAAGCTTAGCAAAATAAGAAAAACAATAATCTTTCCAAGTAAATGTCTTGTTCTTTTAGCGACATGGCATGTGAAGTAGAATTTGTCTTATTTTACAATATTTGAACACTATTTTCCCAGTTCAAACATGTTTACAATTCATAAATATTGTAGCATAAAACAACATATCTTCTTTTCTTTTTTTCATCATTGCAAAAAGACACCAGCCAGCATTGTTCTCATTACCTTCCTCAATTTCCATCGACCTGATTTAGACCACAACAGGCCGGGCTAAGGCACACTACACATAATCCAAATGGCCCAATTGAGCCGGCAACTCCCACGGCTGCATCTTTTCTCATAAAAATATGGGGGATAACTGCCAAGCTTATCGTCTTACACTCCCTCTGACCCAGCTACAAACTCCCTCAATCGATGATTGTCCTTGCATGGTTCATTGTGTTCATCGAAAAAAAAGTCATCCAGGCTGCTACTGCAGGTGTTTCCTCACCGATGAAGCGAACGACCCTGCGAATATAGGAGTTGAAGTTGCATCCTGCGGCACTAATGTCTGCTTCGGTCTGCATAGTCGAAGACCTCCTTGATAAGTAGCAGAACAAAATAGCTTCTCCAATGAGAATCTAAACAAAAAGGAAGAATAAGTCAAGTAATTGTTAAATTGCTGAATGTTCCATTTATTATATGGCACGCAGATGGTATTGACAAATGTTGAGTAACGGCTTTTCTTCCTACACGTGTTGGTTTTTATATGTTACGTATACGTGTTATGAGATGAGAGGTCGGTCAAAATAAGAGCTGGGGATAAGAAGATCATTCAAAAGTTTTATCACAGAATATTCCGAGCACATATGAACTACACAACAATAGCTTAAGAAATTCACTTGTGCATAGACAGAGGTGGTTTACCTTCATTATTATATGAAAAGGGCAGTCTATAAGATGAGTGTGAATAAATATCAGAGTTAAACCATAAAAGGTTCCCACAGTTAAATGAACCATTATCCTACTGGCGATTTCCTCGTTATTTTTAGGGAAATCTTACTTAAGTCGCTCAACTTTTGCCCGAGAAAATCTATTGCTAACTAAGAATAGGTTGGACCTTGCTTAATGTGATCTTCTGCGCTGAAATTCTTGAGCTAATAACATCTCCTCATGAGGCAAAAGTGATGTTTACTTCTTCTCATTATGTATTTTACTCGAAGAAGTAAGTTCATAGACCAAAAATTTTTGCTTAAGTCACGAATGAACGGCGGTTGCTACTTTTTTACTCATGGCCGCTACCTCTGGCCTCAAGTGTAACTGCAGCCTCTGCCTGATGCTCCTGCCTTTTGCTCGTAGGTAAAATTTAGTTTACTTTTCAAGCAAATGTACACTGGAGATCAAAGTTAAAGAACAACTTGTAAGGAATTGAATACGTTTGATATGATGCCATCTCCACTGTTCCACAGTTAGATGACATTTTACTGTGTCTATATTATGGTACGACAACACATTTTTCACAAAATGATCAAAGGCATTTAAAAAAAAAGAAGATATTTTTCAGAAAACGCACTGATCAAAATGAAAAAACAACAATGACTTTGGCACGGAACAAAGATTTTGAAGGCTACAACAGTCAACAGGCCTCAGATGTGAATGACTTCAGCACATCTGCAGCCATGGGATAGAACTGGTCTCTCGCACTGCTCTGGTGCGATTGTGGTCCATTCTTCCTCCAGCCTCCTCCACAGTTTGGTGATTGTAAAGGGTTTCTTTGCCATAACTTTGTCAACAAGGATTTTTTAGAGGTTCTCTTTTGGGTTGAGACCAGGACTCTGGGCAGGCCGTGCCATGAATCCAATGTTTTCCCCTTCAAGGAAATTCTTTCCTCGATTTGCTGTGTGACATGGAGCTTTGTTCTGCATGAAGACTGCAGGCTGATTGGGCGATGAACGCAAGTAAGGAACCAAGTGTTGTTGAAGAAGTTTCTGACACACATTTGCATTCACTTTGCCATGTAGCTGTACAAGAGACCCAACTCCTGCAGCAGAAACCACGCCCCAAACCCTGACACTCCCTCTTCCACCTTTCACCGACTTTTTTTACACACTTTGGCTTTAATCTTTCTCCAATGTGTCGCTGAACACGATTCTTTCCATCAAACCCCAATAAAAGAAATTTGCTTCCATCACCGAAGTGAACTCTGGACCAGGTCTCCTCTGTCCACACTACATGCTGCTCAGCAAAGCTCAGTCTACCTTTTTGATTATTTTTTTTGCTAACAAGATGTTTGATCACTGCAGTGTGGGCGTTCAATCCAAATGCTCTTGAACGGCGAGACACTGTATGGCGAGACTGAACTGGTGAGCAATTCCAGCTGCAGTGTGGAAACAATTACCCATCTCTATTCTCTGCAGTGACCTGTCATCTGTCATCTTGCATTTTTCTTCTTGTGTTACTTGAATGAGTTTTTAGTTTTATACAGATTCTACATTCTTAAAATCACAAATTTGGAACGATCAACTAGTCTTGATATGACTGATAAGGTCATCCCTTTTGTTTTCATGTGGACCACCTGCTGCCGGAGGCTTTCAGTCACTGTAGACTAGCCCACCATCTTGCAAAGTCATTGAAACTGGCAGTTAGAATGTCAGGTAAATAGTGGTTAACTGATAATCAAGGAAATTTGAACCATGTGCTAGATTAGCACCATTAAGTGGCAGGCACCTGAAAGTGTTCTCTAATTTTGATCAGTGCATTTTTGGCAAAATACTGTTTTTCTTTGTTGAAATACCTTATCCGTTTTGTGAAAAAGTGTTGTAGTATCATGGTATGGACACAACATTATGTCCTTAAACTGGCATTTTTTTAAATACCGTAAATTCCGAACTATAAGCCGCTAAATTTTTCCCAAACGTTCAACCCTGCGGCTTATTCAGTGATGCGGCCAATTTATGTAATTTTTCTAACGGCCGCCAGCGGCGCTCGAGTACAAAAGGTAAGATTTAGACCGCTGGAACATATGGGCCGAGGAAGACTGCAACTTCTTAGCTTGTGCACAAATTAAATTAGCGTAAACTTACCCTCATCATGCAAATTGCAAAAAGAAAGCTAAAAGCAAACGAGCAATCCGATAAAGAAGGAAACAGAGCTATTGCACGTAAACTTTACTTTAGGTGAGACGTGTTTGTGGACGCGGCCGACAATAGTGGATATAAATTTTTCCCACCCTTACCTTTGGAAATATACACTTTTTTTCCTTGGATTACTTTCAACGGGCACCCGGACTCTGCAGGTCTGCATCAAATCTTAAGTACCGGTATCATTTTTCGTTCATTTTGCCGGCTGAGGTGTTTAGACTGTGTACTTTATATTCAGTTACAATCGCGGGACTTACAGTCGGGTTTGGGTTACTTTATACCAGCTCAGTAGCCTAGATGGTAGGGCGCCCGCTTTGAGACTGGGAGGTCGCTGGTTCGCGCCTCGGCCGAGTCATACCTAAGACTTATAACATTGGTAAAATGGCGGCGCCCTCTGTTGGCTGCGGCTGCATCGGCTCGCTACAACGGGTCAGGTGTATCGACATTTCGTTCTTACAAAGAATGACAATACAAAGGAAATTATTTTATGATTGTGATACATGTTTTAATGTGGGCGCATGCGGCCTATATACAGGTGAGGCTTGTGTAAGTACAAAAGCGGTTATCCTTTTAAAATGTGGTGGGTGCGGCTTATAATCAGGTGCGCTCTATAGTCCGGAATTTACGGTACTCAAGTGTTTGAAAATTGTGCTCTAATTTTGATCTCCAATGTAGAATCAATGTTTCATGAACAAATCTGCTCTAAGTGTTAACCTGTTCTGATGTTAATTCTTGTTTTTGCTGTCTTCTACTACACTCTATTTGAGATCTTTCTATACGACACATTTTATTAATCTGCTTCGAATCTGACTTCTTATCTTTCATCTGTTGTAATTTAAATGAATGATATTCCCCGCTCTCTGGACTTCCCAAAGAGAATATCACAATATGCTGCTGTTGCAAAATTCTGCATCACAGGTATGTCTTACTTGTTTTTATATTATCGGCCCTTGCTGGCATTTAGGTCCTATGGCAGCGATCTGTTATCGTTTCTCAGGGTGAAGAACAAAACCAATCGTGAGGCAGCGTTCAGCCACTTTTGTCCTCACATGGTTAGTCTGTGCCTAGCCATCATGTTTTAATGAATTTATTATATTAATTGATTGGGTGACTGAGTGAGTGAGTTAGTTAGTTAATTGTGTGTGTGAGTGTCTGCATTTGACATTAACATGTTGAGTAGGGAAAAATTGAGGCAGTTTTCATATTGTACATCTAATGTTAAATACAGCACTTTGAGTTGTATTTCTGTGACTACAAATGCTTTACAAATACATTTTGCTTTGATTTGACCTTTGTTAGCAATTGTGTAAGATCAGCATCAGTATCGATTGCTGGCTTAGACAATGCCGTATTTTAGCAGAATATGCCTCACTCATAATCTGTTAATCTTTTTTGAACCACTTGCAATGGTACTTTCCCAATAAACAATGAGTCAGATATTACTCAATGCAGAATAAATTTTACTTACAGTACCAGTGGGAATAGCAAATGTCAAACTGAAGAGCAGAGCCAGAGGACAAATGTCTTTTTGGGGTGAGATGTAAGGCAATGAAAGACTTTTGTCATTGCAGCTGTACCCTGAATGGACTGGCTGGAAAATATCTGTCAGCTCCAGGAAATAGAGACCGATGACCAAAAGGGTTAGAATGGGTATCTGCAATTAAGACACAAAAACATAAAACAGATTTAACAATTCATAAGAAGTTGGAATGCAGGGTAGCAAAAACAAACTCCAAAACACTTCCACACATAGTGCATAGCGGGAGACAAACTAACTTTGCATCTTTAGTGTAAAATGACCATAAAAGGTCAAACAGGGACACATTTAAAAGCAAAGACGTTTAATGGGCAGGGTGCAACATACTGGCAAGGCGCCACAAACGGCCGATTATGTGTCAGGACCAGAACAGAAACAGGACCCAATTGCGTAACGTTTACCACAAGTTTTATTGAAAGAAAGAGGAAGGGCTGCGCCCACGATCAGGTGTTCGCTGGACGCGGGAAGCAAATCGCTCTTGCACTCGGATTGTGATCTGAACACGGCAGTGGATCTTCCGTAGCGAGCGATGGTGGTGTCAGGGACGGAAAAGCGGGTCGGTAGCTGGGACTGGGAGAGCAAAGCGTGGTCGGGGTCGGAAACGAGTCGTAAGCCAGGACAGGAGAATAGACATAGCCAATCAAAAATGGGTTTTAAGACGGGACAGGAGAGCAGTCATGGTCAAAACAGGTCGTAGCCGGAGACAAACGGGACATGCAGGAGTCAGGGTTGAAAAAGGCTTGCTTTGTATAAACAGAGGTTCACAGACGGACTGACAACAGGGGATTGACAGGACTGGGTTTAAATAGAGACAGAGAGCCAATCAGAGCCTGCAGCGGTTGGCGCCAAATGAGCGGGCACAGGTGATTCACATCGGTAATCATGACATTATGTTGTTCACACAGTTATTTACTTTGACCACAATACATATTACAGCTCTTAGCGTTGGTGTCATACAGTTTTTAATTTGTTAAAAGTAGCCTTTTGCATAAGACTTGTCAATTTAAAATCCATAGCATCCATATCAGTATGAATTATGATCATATTTGGAATTATTGATATAAATTTGTGATGAGTTGTAATGAACACATACAAATAAATGAATACATTTGCGATTCACTTCTTTTGTTGTAACCTATTTTAATTTTTAAATAAGTAAATGAACCAATAAATGAATTAATAAATAATCCGAACAAACATAATTACAATGCATAACCCTCCGTGCTATTTTCCTGTTTCTACATTTCTACAGTACAAAAATAAACCCCATTCAGTCCGCTTTGTTGCCTAGCAGCCAGTTAGTGGGTAGGATGATCCGACAGAGTGCGATTTGAAATGCGGACACATAGCAACTGACATGGAAAAAAAGGGCGGGGGGGGGGGGGAGGGGGGGTGCAATGTCATAGGTACAAAAACATGCAATAAAGTGTGATATCGAGACCACAAATTACTACAGGCCAGTAAGATGTTGATGCACCCTTTCTTCTCGGGACAGTTTCCTATACAGTATATCTGCATCAGGCTGATACCCCCAACCCTAAAATACTGCATAGCCCACTCTCATCATATTATTATTGGACAATGGAAACTGGCCCTTTTAGGTGTTGGTGGCCTACAACAAACTTCATTTTTTCTTAAAACGCACGATAAGGTGCACAATCGTGGGGTTATTGATGGGAGCTGGGTGTTTTCGTTACGGTTGGAACATACTGTCAATAGCCTGGTGTAGAGGCAAGGGTGGGGGACAGCGGGGCAATAAAAGTGATGGCCCACCAGGCTTATGAAGCAGTGGAGGAAACCCCTGCAATTGGTTCCGACTTGTATTTGATATCTTAAAAATCTTGGCGGGAATTAGAGCAAAATTTGAACATCATTGCTGGGAGCAGCTTGATAAAGCAAACAAGTGTCGACCTCAAAGGTGGAAAAAAATGAGCATTCAGTTCACATTTCCCTTGTCGAGGAACTACATTGCCACAAATCTAGTTCCCCTTACCCTTTGTCAACCACCGACTCTGCCAAAACACTGAAAGACCCACAATTTGTTTACAAGACCCTTCCTTTTTCATAAAGTGCACACCAGGGCTCTTCATCTACATCACTTGTGTCAAACTCCCGGCCCGCGGGCCACGTCCGGCCTGCCGTGTAATCATATTCGCCCCGCATGACCATTTTACATTATTGCTAATAATGGCCCATCAATATGAACAACGCCATCTCATCCCTGGATATCATATTCTGACGTTTTAGTCACTGTACCTATTCCTTCATTATATGACGTATACTATACTATATACCAGGGGTCGGGAATCTATGGCTCATTGACAAATTGAATTGCATGCATATTTTCTCGTTCAAAACTTTTGATCCTGTTCAGATACATGCAAAGCTAAACCAAAGCTGAATTATAGAACAGTACTTTTCAGAATGTATAAGTCATGTTTTCACTACATTTACAGTCAAGGTGTCACACAAAAAAAAACTCGTTTTGGCTGTATAACGCTAAAGAATCCTTCATATAAAAGCTCACTATATAATCTGTGTTCAGTGTTCAGATACGTTTTGATGAATCCACGGAACAAATTGTAAATACCCCAAAACACAGGACGAGAACTTCAAGTTATTTGATTGGGTGAGTGGGAGGGAGGGGTGGAGCTATGCAAAAAGTGCAAGCACTCCCTCCCATCTCTCGCCCTACTACGTCTGCGCCAAAGGTAAGCACATCAGGCTCCCTGTTCTCAGAATGTTGTGAATTTTGGCCCCTTGTGCAATTTTCTTCAATTTTTAGATCTTGTTTTGAATAGGGAATTTGATAAATGAATGTTTTCAACCCAACTTTTTTGTGTAAATCCCGACCCCAGGTGAGTTTATTTTGATACCCCTGACCTACATTATCAATTCTTATAAATAATTTTGAAAACCCTTTGTTAGAATCAGCCTATCAAGTAGGTTTGAAATTCCTGTGCAACTATTTTTGAAGACGATTTTAGCCTCATTTGTAATCATAACTACGTTATAACATAGTAACAGTATTTGTAGTAACACTATAAGAGCTATTTCAGAAATGTTAATCAAACTGGTAGTCCTTTGCACTAGTAAAAACACAAATTGGTCTCAAGTTTAAAAAAGTTGACTATTCAAATTGTGCGACCTTTTCATTAAAACACAAAAAATGTCTTTACCAAGCGTGTAAAGTTTCACCAAAAGATAACCAGCGTTATTTGGGCGGATCGATCTAAATATTGATATTATCGATTGTAAGCAAGTACTTGAAAAGTACTTGATCGATACGTTACTCCTCCCCCAATTTTCTATGTACTGCCCTTTTCTCATACAGCATACTCGGGCATAGTCGTGACTGTCAGAAAGACTTTCAGCACCTCTCTCTACCAAGCCTGCTGCTGCATCCTGCCTGCCAGTCAGAAGAGGCGGCCAATTCTAGACGTTAACCCTTACTAGAAAATAAAAATGAAAGAGGTAAACAGGAAGCACAATATGTGGGGATTTTTTTTCAACTACAGAAAAGGACAATTCCAGGTTTAATTTGTGTGCTAAAGTGTGGTCTGCTGTTGTAGCAACACCACAAATTTACATAAAATCGTAACCAAATCTCACCCTACAAAGAACAATGAGCTGTAACCAAAATGTAAACATGTTACTGTTCTTGAACAAAAACCTGTACATCTTTTGTCACCATGGCAACAGAGCTAATGAGAGACGATTGACACTTTATTTGCTTTATTGGCTTTAGTTTAAAATATTGTGCAAGGGAAGGTATTTTAGTTTGTTATACAGTTCTTGTATTTCCGTCACATCGCTGCTTTTTTGGTTTGACTCTCTTGGCATTTTTTCTAAAACAGAGGAAATATTTCAGTTTTTTTTTTTTTACTGATAAAGTTTTCAATATAGTCTCATCTCATCTCATCTCATTAGCCATACCGCTTATCTCAATATAGTGATTTAAAAAATATATTCTGTGTTTATTGGAATCATAAACTAACTCAAGGGGTCAACTATTCAATGATCATGACATTTCCAAGCAAAATTGGTCGGTATCGGGTCGATTTAGATTGATTATCGTGTAATTTACTGGATTAGACCGATACCAACATTCCCAGTATCACCCGCCCTCAGTATGAGGCAATAGTTGCTGTGCTATGTGCTTCTCTCTCTACAAACCATTTTATAATTAAGTATATTTGGTACAGGCGGCACAGCGGCTGGGTGGTTAGCTCACATGGTGTACAGGTTCAGGGTTCAAGTCCAGCTACTGGAATCTCCCTGTGTGGAGTTTGCATGTTCTCCCCGTGCCAGCGTGGATTTCTTCCAGGCACTCCGATTTCCTCCCACATTCCAAAAACATGGATGTGAGGTTAATTGGCCGGTTCAAATTGTCCCTAGATGTGAATAGGTGATTGAGTGGTCTGTCTCTGTGTGCCCTGCGACTGGTTGGCATCCAGTTCAGGGTTCTGAAGATAGCTGGGATGGGTCCAGCAACCCCGTGACCCTATTGAGGATAAGCGAGGCAGATAGTGGAGGGGTGTATATTATGTATAACTATAAAATAATAATTTTAATAGTATAATCCATGACAGCTGTTCGATCGAAACTCCTTGTCTTGCAATAGAGAAAATACATTTCCATTTAACGTCCGAATTGTTTACATCGCCCTTGTAAAAAAAATATATACAGTATATACTTCATGTTATTTCCTCCCATTTTGAAAAAAAAAGACTATTTCCAAGAATTCTTAATGAATGTACCCTACATATTTAGCACAAACACTGTGATTGGCTGGCAACCAGATCAGGGTGTGCACTGCCTACTGCCTGAGGATAGATGGGATCGTCTCCAGCACTCCAGCAAAAGAGGAAAAAGAGAAAGAGTAAAAAAAGAGATAATGGAAGTGAGAAGAAAATCTGCAAAAAAGTACTTTTGCCTTCATCACATCCAAAGGAAATTACGTCAATTCTCAGCACGATTGCGTGTTGGGGCATGTTTTTAATTTCAATCTATCACTTACAAAAAAATCACTTAAACACCCCTCTGGATAAATGTTGGTCTGGTTTTCACTCACAAGGAAGTGCGTTCATCAATAATGTGAATGGCCTACAAACACAGATTGCGCCCAAATATCCGTACTCTATTTGCTCGGCCTTAATGAGTTTTGGGCTGTTTTGACCACACAAAATGTTGTACTGCGGAACCAGTTTGAGAGGCCCAGTTTTAAATTGGTTCGAATCTGAATATGATTTCCACTGCATTTACCATCAAATGGCATGTGAGGTCCTTCAAGATAAAATACTTGGCCCACAGGTATTTAATCTCTATAGACTTTGTTTTTAAAAAGCCATTAACAGATATAAGCATAAATTAGCAGGTAATAAACACTCACAACTTAGCATTTCACTAAATTCAGATTTTATACATTCCTGGACAAAGTATCGCAAATACTGTATTTACCAAATGTCAATTAACATTGTATTTAAAAGAGAGTGTGCATTATTTGACCACTAGATGTCGCTTTATTATGTAGTGCAACTGAAAACGAGTGCTGAAAACCACAAAAAGGAATACAACCTACAAGAAACACAAAGTTGTTGAATTGCACCATTTTCAATCTTTTGCCAGGCCTTTCATAATATTGTCTTTTAATTTTTAGCTACTAGTAGCAGCAAGAAGATGGAAAATTATATCAGCTTCCTCGAGCTGAGGCTCATGTCATGTAAAATAAATGCAAAGTTCTTGACCTGTTTATATGTTCGTGTATTTTTCAGTGTTGTTTTTTTCAAATAAATAAAGTTTTTTCAACCACCAGGAGGCGCTAGATAACACCCCTTTAAAATCAGAACACATCTCAAATCCTGGGGTGTAAGGCCTTGTCACAAACACACACTTGGGTATTACAGTCGACAAGCAATCTCGTAAAGTAACTTTTGAATTAAAAAAAAAAAGTGCTAGAAATCGCTTGTATTGCCGGATTACAGTCAAGTCAAATGTATCCGTAGAGCTCTTTCTCACAAAAAGTTGATCTGACAACCAAACAAGGTCAGGGAAAACTAAAAATAAGCAGCAAGAGGAAAATTAAGAAACCTAGAGATGGGATTAAAGCAATTCCAAAGGGAAAAATAGGCCTAAATTTATCCCAAATTCAAGTCAAATTCATTTTAGCCCGGGTTGGTCGCGTGGTAGAGAGAAGGGGAGAGAGAGAAAAAGACAGAGAGAGAGAGAGAGAGAGAGAGCAAGAGAGAGAGAGAGAGAGAGAGAGAGAGTAAGGGAGAGAGAAAGAGAGAGGGGGGGAGAGAGAGAGAGAGTAAGGGAGAGACAGAGAGAGAGAGAGAGAGAGAGAGAGAGAGAGAGAGAGAGAGAGAGAGAGAGAGAGAGAGAGAAAGAGAGAGAGAGAGAGAGAGAGAGAGAGAGAGAGAGAGAGAGAGAAGAGCTGGAGAAAGAGAGAAAAACAGAGTAAGGAAGAGACAAAGAAGAGATAAAGACAGAGATAAAGACAGAGATAAAGATAGAGAGAAGGAGCAAGACAGAGAGAAAGGGAGGGAGAGACAGAGGCACCTGACTTTGGTGACATCAAGTGGACATAGTTAAAAGTGCAGCTCATTTTTCTCTTGAGCTTCTCACGGTGTTGTCCTGCGGGCTGGATTAAAACCCTTGGCGGGGCTGATCAGGCCTACTGACCACATGTTTGACACCAATGTTCCACATAGTCTGTCTTGCTGTGAGTAAATAGGTTCTGAGGTGTATTTTTAAGGTTTAGTATTGCTTAACAAGAGGAATTTAATTGATTAACAAGGGGAACGATTGCCTGAGGTGGACAGGTATATGCAATTAGATCTTAAGGATAGGTAGGTGTGTAGAGATAGATAGATAGATAGATAGATAGATAGATAGATAGATAGATAGATAGATAGATAGATAGATAGATAGATAGATAGATAGATAGATAGATAGATAGATAGATAGATAGATAGATAGATAGATAGATAGATAGATAGATAGATAGATAGATAGATAGATAGATAGATAGATAGATTAAAAAAATCAACTAACCTCTACAAAATAAAAACATGGCAGCAGTGTAACGCTGTCCTTTGTCTCCTTTCCAAATTTGAGGCGTTTGAGAGTCGTCATTCCGAGCCGATGCTGCTGCTTCCCGTTGCCAAGAGACAAGGCGCTGCACTTGCTACTTGTGTTATTGATCAATTCCTCTTGTTTTTCCTGCAAGATCTTCCTTCTGCTGCCGAGATGATGACCTGATGCTGAGGTTATCCTATCTTCGGTTGTCCTAAATGCGTTTATGTGGCGCGCTGTCGAGGTGGCGTGCGATTGGCATGACGTCCTCCAAATTGCAAACTATATCCCGAAGGAGCTCCTCAAGTCCACAGCTCGAATATGAAAAGCAGAATTCGCAATTCTTCGCAACAGCCCGGTTGTGTTTCGCTGGTATGGCTCGGGGTGGCTAACTTGAGGCTCGCGAGCCGCCAGCCACGCAGACGTACGCGCACACATCTACACGAGCTCACTTGCGCGCACGCGTGCATGCATGCGCCTAATACACTGATACCCGCCCGCGCCTTTCGTTCAGCTGACCACGCATGCATACACTGTTCAAGGGTGATACAAAATACAGTGTATCAGAGATTCTATGAGGAAAACGATATATTATTGTATATATTAACTCATTCGATGTGGTACTTTTCTCTCGAAAGTGAAGTGCGTGTGCAAGCCAATTTTTTGCCATTTGGGTTCATTTTTGAAGGCCTATAGTTCTGTAACTATTAATGCATAGGATAAATCAAAGCTTGCACCCTCATCTTTCATTAGAAAAAACATATGTTTCAAGCGTTCACCATTGTTTAGTAAACAACAGTTAACATTGCGAAGTTTCTTGAAAATACCAGTTTCCCAAAAAAAACTTGCATTTTGCATTTGTGAAACCTGTGTCGAAACAAAGCTTCCCATACACAAGGGCACTTTGCTTGCAAAATAACATTTTATTACAAGAACACTACACTTATGCATACATTTTGCAAGAACTTTTCAGCGCCCAATGTTTCCGGTGACGTGATCTCACAATTTTGATCAGTCAGGGGTGGCCCACACACTCTCAATCGCAGGATAAAGCAAGCAGAAGAACAATTGGAAGTCGGGGCTCCTGTATGTGTGGACCAAGAGCTGATCAAAGCCATTCCTACTATTTAGTGGTGATTTATCATACTGGAATCATTCCCAGAGGCTTGATAATTACTGATCATCAGCGCCAAATCCTTAAGAAGTTTTTTGTTTTTTGAAATAAAACAAAAAACATATTTTTATGTTTTGGCACTCAGAGACAATGCTTCTGAATATGTATGGTACTGAATGGGTTAAAAGAAAAATATATTCTCATAATTCTAGATAGATGTTTAATTTAGTCAGCTATATTCTGGGTAAAAATAGATCAATAATAGACGGTTGAATTTTGCTCTAAACATTAAACAAGACCACTGTGGCCGAGTGAGACAATATTTAGAGGCGCACAATGTCACTCAGATCATGAAGTGGCACATTTGTTCTATTAGGGCAGGGGTGGCGAACAAGTTTAACACAAAGAGCCGACAATTATAACTGTGAGAGTCAAAGAGCCACACGACGCACTGACCGGCATTAGACGTAACCTACGCAGATGATTGGCAGTCAGTTATGTGTCCGGAGCAGCATAAAAACAACAAATCTGCCGAATTAATTTCAAAATATTATTTATTATTTATTATTAACTCTGATGGTTTGAAGTGTATTTTAATAGGGGAAAAACTAAACATTAAACGAGGCAAAGAGCCACAGTATATAGAAAATAGGATGAGGCAAAGAGTCGCATTCTTATTGGCCAAGAGCCACATGCGGCTCTAGAGCCGCGTGTTTGCCACCCCTGTATTAGGGCATATTAAAGGTGCTGTTTGGTATTTGAAAATGGTACTGTCTGCGGCCATTTCCTGGGTTAAAGTCATGATCTCAGCCTCAGTCAGATCAGTGTACGTGCATATCTTAGAGGCGCTTGAATAAACTCTTCTTTTTTCATCTTTTTTTAAGGTTTGCCGTTTGGACTGTATTTGAAACAGGCCTTTCCTTACTTCTTATAATTTCCTCTCTACACTAACAAAAAAAACATCAACGACAGGCATAAAGTCATTCTCTCTGAATCCTCCACCCACCCACTCCTACCTAATGTGTTACGCGTCTCGGATCAGTGTTGGTAAAAGCAAGATAAAAGCTGATAGGTGCAGCGGAAAAAAAATATAAAGGCTGTTAGAACTCAGTGTGGCATGTCTAACACACACGTAATAGAATTTATTTTTCTACTTTCAACTATTTAACGACAACACAACCGACGCACCCCACATGTAAAATTGACTATCCACAAACCAAAAGAGCATGAGTTTCAATTTGAAACAGTCACCTTGGAGACGCAGCGTCTGAGGTGAAATCCATGTATTGGCCGGAGTTACATTGTGGGGACTGTTTGAGTTCATTGGACATGGTGATCGGGTTTCTGGTGAAGTGCAGTTTTCCAAATATTGGAACCTTGGGCGATTAATTGGTCCGGCAGGCAGGCAAAAAGAGACCGATACCTGAGTGCTGTCCCGTTTTAAAGGGCCAGAACAGCTAAAATCACGCCCAAAGGAAAGATGGATCCTTTCCCTATGCGCTTGGGTATTAACTGGTTAGTAAATTAGTGTGGTAGGTAAGGTTCCTACTTTTAAGATTGTTTTGAGGCCAATGGGTGAATCTTTAAAACTGAGTAAGCCTGAACGTTTGAATGGTCCAAAATCTACACATTTTATAATCACGGAGCATCACTTATCGTTAGATAGCGAAGAATGTTTTTAATTACGATCAAAAACGTGTTATCAGACTTTGTTTAAATCTTAAAGACTTTTTTGTCCCTATGATGAGACCTGTGTACCTCCGGCCATCATTCCACCCATCCAAAAGGCCTGAGTTTTTTCTCTAGGATGAATGTGAAAAGGAGAGGAAATACAATTGTTCAGTTGTTATCCCTCAAGTCAATTCTTAAGCATTGTCATGATTACTCATTGCACTCATCTGTGCCCGTTCGTTTGGCGCCGGCTGCTGCTAGTTGCCTGATTGATTCCCCTCCTATTTATACCCAGTACTCCAGTCACTCTTGGTCAGTCCGTCAGCGAACCTCTGCATATGCAAGGCAAGCACTCTGACTCTGGCTTCCGTCGGTCCGGTCTTCATCCGTATCCTTCTCGTCTGTTCCTGACTTCCAGTTTGTCTCCGGCTATTGATCTTTTTTTGACCACCGACCACGTCTGATCGCCCGCTTTAGCTATCGACCCATTTTTTTGACCACTGACTACGCTCTGGTCTCCCGCTCTGGCTATCTACCCGTTTTGCCCATTTGACCACGCTCCGATCTCACGCCCCGGCAAATCCACTTCCGCATTTCGATCACGCTTCGATCCTGTGAGCTGCTTACTCCCCCTGTCGAGCGGGCACCGGATCGCTGGCGTTTGTTTCCTTGATATCCCGATAAACTTTTGTGTGAAACCTCATGCGTTTGGGTCTACCTTTTGTTCTAGTTCTGACAAGCATGAGTTGTTGTCAGAAAATAAATTTGAGTACATTCTGTCTGTGATTGTGAACAAAAAAGCACAACCAAAAAGAGAAAAGTGGTAAACGTAGTCCTGACTAAACAATGATGTATGTAGTCCAATAATCCAGTAGGGAACGAAAAGAAGAGGAGTCTTTAAAAACAAAAAGGGAAAGGTCCTGAGGGTAAGGATGTGTCCTTCGGGTCTGCGGAAAAGCACAAAAAGGTAACGGGAAAAAAATGGAGTGGTGGTTGCTGTGATGGGCTTGGATGCCCTAAACCACACACTACAGCAACGTCTACAGTTCAAATATTACAAAAATAAAAGATCACAAAAAGATCGTCTCCTTAGACGACAAATATATTGCTGTTAAAATTACAATACTTTTCAGGCGGGGCACTTGAAACGAGAGGGTGTCCCCTGCACACTGCCCCAAGATAATTGGGATGGGCTCCAGCACCCCCGCGACCCTACTGAGGATAAGCGGTGCAGATAATGGATGAATGGATAGCTGTGGGTGCCCTTTTTAAACCTATAAAACTATTGAGTTACAGGGGAAGAAGGTAATGTACTATCCTAGAAAATTACATATGAACAAGACCACAATGATAGTCTATATATTAACATTGTAGGTACTAAAAGAATTGTGTGGCCACCTGTCCAACATGCCCAAGGTCGATGCTGGATAATAGTGGCAGCCTCAATTTAAAAAAAAAAAAGAATAAATAAATAAAAAATGAATGAAAAGATTAGCTCAAAAGGTTTAAGTAAAGGTTTTGAGAAAATAAATTGGCAGAATTGTAATGTGTGTGGTTGTGCTCTGATGCTAGCTCTTGTTAAATAGGTGTCAGCGTCCATCCACCACCCCCAGAAGCGCTTTAAGTCATCCATCCATCCATTATCTGCACCGCTTATCCTCAGTAGGGTGGAGCGCATCCCAGCCATCTTCGGGCAGTGGGCAGGGGACACCCTGAACCGGTTGCCAGCCAGTCACAAGGCACACAGAGACAGACAACTCACTTGCTTATTCATACCTAGGAACAATACAAGGCCGGCCAAATAACCTGATTCATGTTTTTGGAATGTGGGAGGAAACTGGAATGCCTGGAGCAAACCCACGCAAGCATGGGTAGAACATGCAAACTCCACATAGGATGATTCGATCTCATGACCTCAGAACTGTGCCGCACCCGTGCTTAGTCAAGTAATGTTTATTTGTATAGCCGTTAATCACAAGGAGTCTCAAAGTGCTGCACGGACCACAAGTTATTGCAAAGTACAGACTTTTATTACACCACCCCTAATCTAAAACCTACATGAGGGCAAGGAAAAACTCAAAAACTTCAACATGGGGAAAATTAAGAAACCGTGAGAAGGGACTGCACATGAGGTAATAACCCTTCCAGGTTGACCAGGCTGCAATGGATGTTGCAACAACAAATAATACACAGATACTTTCAATGTGAAATATAGGGCATTCATAAGCTGTAGAATAGAAGTGTGTTTTAGGCCTAGATATAAACATTTCCACTGAGGTTGCAGATCTAGGCTTTGACTACCCCCAACAACCCCCAAAATCCAACGTATGCTTTACCTAGCATCTTGCACAAATTTACATATATTATCATTTCATCTTAAAAATGATTTTGTTTCCATCCATCCATCAATTATCTTCACCGCTTATCCTCAGTAGGGTCACAGGGGTGCTGGAGCCCATCCCAGCTGTCTGCGGGCAGTGTGCAGGGGACACCCTCAACTGGTTGCCAGCCAATCGCAGGGCACACAGGGACAGACAACTCATTCACTCATTCACACCTAGGGACAAAACTAAATATCACACATGAACTCCATAAACTCCACACATGAAGGTTCGACGCCATGACCTCAAAACTGTGCTGCGGACGTGCAAACCACTCCGCCGCCATGCTGCCTGATTATGTTTCTTTTTATATTTCTTTTTTTCAAGTTGCAACAAACATCAGATTTAACATATTGAAATGAAAAAGCGACGACGGTTTGAAGCCTAAGGCTCATAAGAGACCTGCCCCGCTAAATAACTGAACGCTGCTTCTAGCAATTATTGCCACACATGATCATGTCTTACATTATTATAACAGTCATTTGGTAGTCGATTGAAAAACGATGGGTATTCTATTAATAAGGGTATTCATCACTTATTTATTTGAAATGTTCTTGCTGCTAAATGGTATTGTACTACAGTATTAATCAAACTTAAGGCAGTTTTCTAATATTTAATTTTTTTCTATCTATCTGACATTGTTATCTTATTTTTATCTTTTAAGTCTTTATCACACGTTTATCCTAGAGTGCAGCCGGTGCACTACACCGGCCCAAGGCATAAGCCAACGAAGCGGCTGCTTAGGGCTTTGCAACCACTAGGGGGCCCTAAAGAGCGGTTAACTTTTCTGGTGTAACACACAAAAAAAAAACAGAAATACTACAAAAGCACTACAAAACTCATCTCATCTCATCTCATTAGCCGTACCGCTTATCCTCATTAGGGTCGCGGGGGGCTGGAGCCCATCCCAGCCATCTCCGGGCAGTGGGCAGGGGACACCCTCAACTGGTTGCCAGCCAATCGCAGGGCACACAGGGACAGACAACTCATTCACTCATTCACACCTAGGGACAAAACTAAATATCAAATATAATGTTTAAGAACAGGGAACTCTTATTTTATAATAAAACCCAAGACAATTACTTTTTTCCCCTGGTAAATTTATGAAATGGGATTTGGCATTGATACAAACAAACAAGCAAGCCAGATACAGGAAAAATTAAAAATACAGTAAGCATAGTTAGGATTCATCCGAAGACTACTTTCACTATATGAAAGATACCAAATGGGTACCTGTCAACCTGTACGGTTTTGCCGTACAAAGTACATCTATTATGCATTTTAAGACGTGTACAACGTACGAGCAAATCTGTACGGAAAAAACGCAAATTTGTCAATTATGGGTACCATCCGGTATACACCGACTATCATGAAACGGCAAATCAATGAAGTCAAACAAGTTCGCCGCGGAAGCCTCTATCTCGGTATCGTTTTTTTTCGTTGCAAACGAAGCGAGCAGTTTGATGTAGTAAAAGGAAGTCCGTCTCTTTCAGAGAACCGGCTTTTTCGGCTCAACTTATTAAAGAGAGCAGTCTCTCAAAAGGCTCACTTGCTTTGATGGATTATATTACGAATTTTTATGTTGTAAAAAGAAGTTAAGAAAAAAGGAAGGGTAAAATGAGAAAATGAAAAAAGACAGGTTTGTGGTTATCCCTTTAATCGGTATATTACAAACAACAATTTAATGCAGAAAATGAATTGATAATTTGAATAAGAAAATGTATTATTTTACTTCATTATATTTTCATGTATTTTTTCCTTCAACAGTGAACGTCCAAGCTACTTAATTTAAAAAAAATGTTTTATAGTAAACCTCATTCATGTCGAGAAACTCAGGATCTCACAAGAAAATGTTAATTAACAATATATATGATATAACAAAACACGTGTACAATATAACATGTTAAACTACATACATAAGCACGTTTGAAATAAAAATATGGTGTAAGATTATTTTGTATTTTGTGAGGGGAAAATAAGACAGTTTGTAAGGGCCGTGGAGGATCACAGGTATTCAAATTGGTCTGGTCTTTGAGTCGATAACACTCCAGTCCTGTAGAGAGCGTCCGTGAATCCGAAATCTATTGCCATTCCGTGCGAACAAGAGTCGACGCCACCATTCATAAATGATGTTTTCGGGTTATTTTCAATTTTACAAATGGAGAAAAACTTTGGCGATTGGAAGCAGCGGTGTCTGAGTAAAGGGGACCTTAGTAAAAAAGGAAATGTTGATGAGGGAATTGTGCATTTAGTATCTTTGCTTAATAACTACCAGGAGTATTTCACCACCAGTTCGTGCTCCGGACGCATTACAGTCATCGAAACGGTATGCGAACATACATATTTATCTGGTTTATTTTTTTTCCTAATGTAAAAATGACACTCTTCAGAAACTCTTATAAATTTGGGAGGAATTTAGGATAATGATATAATCAGGGTTGGGCATGGTTACTTTAACTGGATTACTTTCAATTACTTTTGGATTACCAAATATGCTAATAAAAGACAAAATAAACTAAATATGAATCAAATTACTAAATTGTGTGCAGGCTTGGGGAGTAACGGAATACATGGAACGGAAAAAATGATGTTGGCAAGCTGTTTTGATTTATTTTCATTTTGTCTCTGTCGCATTTTTTGTTAGTTTTGCCGGAGATCAAAGCCAGGAGAGAAAGCTTACCGCGTGTTATGAGTCATCATTTTATTCATCTTTAGTTTATTTTGTATTTTATTAGCATATTTGGTATTGGAGTAATCCAAAACTAATTGAAAGTAATCAAGTTAAAGTAACCCTACCCAACCCTGGATATAATACATAAACTTAATGGTGATGGAAACAGGGGTCACCAACGTAGTGCCCGCGGGCACCATGTGTCTCTCAAGAACAGCTGAATAGACCGAGGACCGAAGAGCTCACCAAAGATGGGTCATTGTGATTTGCTTTCTAACTAACTCGAGAAATTGTTGATATTTTATGTGTATTTAAATACATTATCGATTGTCAAGTCACATTTATTTGTATACCCCTTTATCACAAGATGTCTCAAAGGACTGCACAGGATTACAATCACACCATCGCCTGATCTTAAACCAACATGCAGGCAAGGAAAAATTCAAAACTTAAATAATTTATTCCCAAATTATTTTAGAAATGTGCCCATAATTGATATATTTAAACCACTCAGTGCCCTTTTACATGGCAAATGTTTTAGTGGTTGACCCAGACTATGTTTACCCTACTTCTAATAATAACAACCTGGCTTTCACATAACATAGCTATAAAATAAGTTATTTTAGAAATACATATCAAACAGGTAGCATTTCTTGCTAATCAGTACTATAAAGTAGCTCTCAGCTTCAAAAATGTTGGAGGAAACCGGAGTGCCCGGAGGAAAACCCACGCAAGCACGGGGAGAACATACAAACTCCGCACAGGAAGTCTGGAGCTGGATTTGAACCCACGCAGGAGGTTCCCAAGACATGAACTGTGCCGCACATGCGCTAACCACTGCGCCGCCGTGCTGCCCTATGACTAGATGAAACATTTTTAGCAAAACACTGAATCGTGTCTCTTCCATTAGAAAAATGCGTGTATCAAATGATCCTAATCAGACCTGCAACTATAGTTAACAGTTGACTGAAGCAAAAAAAATGCTGTAAGTTGTATTTAACAATCATTTCTCGTCTTTTTGCGAATGATTCCTTCTCTTTCAGGCCCCTGAAAGCTGTGTTGTGCAGAAAAAGAACCTCGTCTGGCTCTATGTCTCACATACAAAAAGTAAATGTGATGACGTGGTAAGGGTCATTTTCATCACTTGAGTGTGACTGCTTGAATATTTTGCCGGTTTCACCTCATCTCTGTATTTTCTTGTGTCAGATGTCTGCTCTGTCCAGCTCTAATGGCAGTGCTGTGCTCAAGTTTGAGCCATTTGTTCTCCATGTTCAGTGCAGGACACTAGAAGATGCACGATTATTGGTGAGAATAATGTTTTTGTCAAAAAGGGTGTTTTGAAACTTACATGCTGTTATTTTTGACAATGCTCAAGGTACCACCATCAAAATAGGGTATATCAAATTGATGAAAAAAAAAAAACACCCAGTTTATAAACCTACCAACACTAATATTCCAGCCAATGTACCAAAATATCATAGCAGATGTTAGCTGGTCATCTTACCTATTTTTTTGTAATCAAAAATACAAAGGAAGTAAAAGCAGAATGACAGAAGAGGGAGTGAATTTTGTTGACATATGTTTCCATATGTTGGCCTGGGGAGGGATGGGCGCCACCAGGCTGTCCTTGCCCAAGACACACCAAAGGACTGCTAAAATAACCTGTATGTAAATGACATTATGAATTCACTATAGACTAATTTTCCAAGCAATAAGTCAATATATTAACTAGAAGATGTCTCAAACTAGGCTGTGTTTCCTCTTTCGGGTCAGATATGACACCCGACCTAGTCCAAGTCATCGGTGGCAGAGGTATGGCTCTGAGGAGAATTGCCAGCTCTGTAACGCCCCAAACCCAAGCCTACAACATATCAAGTCCAATTGCAAGACAGCACTTTTGCAGGATAGGAATGGGTAACGTCATTTTCTGGTCTGGCTGAAGCTTGCAAAAAGTCCTTGAAGAGAGGAGAATGAAAGCTTCCAAAGACCCTCCTTCCCAGGACGCAAACACTGATCTGCTTCAATGGACAAGGGGCCGAAGTTTAAAACACCAGCCAAAAGGATAGACCACTACTTTTAACACCAGAATGTGACTAGAACATAAGGGTGGAACCTGATATGCAGCTCAAATTTCCACCATCACTTCTCTGAGGTCGGACGTCATCCTGTGGTCCTCTGCAAGCAAGACAGCGATCCTAGCAGAGTGAGCTGTCCATTGGGAGGAAGGAGTAGATGCTGCATATGGAAGAAAGAGCGACAAATACACAGAGGTTGTAGCAGAGTGTCCAGAACTGAGTTGGGCAACATCTATCTACCCTTTGGAGGTTTGCTGCAGTGGGTTTGTTGGAACATTCATCCAACACCTCCTCAGGAAGATTGGATTGAGTGGAGTGAAACTAAAGAGGGCAATCTCAGTAGCCTAGATGGTAGGGCGCCCGCTCCGAGACTGGGAGGTCGCTGGTTCAAGCCTCGGCCGAGTCATACCTAAGACTTACAACATTGGTACCCATTGCCTCCCTGCTTGGCGCTCGGCATTAAGGGTTGGAATTGGGGGGTTTGGTCACCTAATGACTCCCAACACAGCAGTTGGGTCTAAAAACCCGGCGCCGATCGAAGGCGACGAGTCACGTCGATAGCTTCGCGTGACAAAATGATTTCCGGTATATATCATGTTGATGGTTAATACTGGCTGAATAATAATAAATACAAATACAAATCAGGGACCTGGCAGAAGAAGCGGAAAGAGCCAGATACTGGCGGTGGACGAGAAGGAGGGACAGGTCGTAGGGGAAAGATGGGTCCTAGGGGTAGCTGTAGGGGTACATCCGAGCCGTTGCTCCACCACCATGAGATGTTCCAGGATAAATGAAGGGAAACATCAATGAATGGTGGCTCCTGGCTGATGACCCTGCAGTTACCCCTACCATTTGACACCGGGGGAGATGCGTCAGGCAGAAACGCCATGCAGGTAGTTCTTAACTGTGCTCTCATTTATTGGACCTGACCTAATCTTATTTTTTATATACAGATAATGAATGGACACATTATTTTGGGGGTTTTGATCTTTAGATGTTTAAAGATACAAGAGGCGAGTAAGTAATTTAGTCATTTATTTTTAGTGAAATGGATGCGCATTCAACTATTCTGACGTTACAAAGAAAGCGTTGTTTCATGTTGAACTTTGATGGTGGTTACTGTCCAATTATATTTCCTTTGGAAAATAAACTATGTATAGTAAATGAATGGAGGAAAAATGTTTTAATTATTTTTTATTGCTATGTTCTCCTTTTTTATGTTTAGCTTTCTTCAGCTGTACAGTCCGGCTTCAGAAACTCAGGTCTTACTTTGAGCAAGACCGGGAAGATCATCACGGTACGACATTCTAATTTTAAGATTAGATGCATCACCCTATGCAGTATACGTTATTACATAGTAACGAAAATTCCGGACTATAACCTGCTACTTTTTTCCCCAAACGTTCAACCCTGCGGCTTATTCAGTGATGCGGCCAATTTATGTAACTTTTCTAACAGCCGCCAGCGGCGCTCGAGTACAAAAGGTAAGATTTAGACCGGTGGAATATATGCGCCGAGGAAGACTGCATCTTCTTAGCTTGTGCACAAATTAAATTAGCGTAGAAATATTCTAACCATGCAAATTGCAAAAATAAAGGCACATGACGCAGCTTTCAAGCTAAATGCAATCGAGCAGTCCGATAAAGAAGGAAACAGAGCTACTGCACGTGAACTTTACTTTGCGAGCATGGTGCTAGCGTGTTTTTTAATAAGGGAGCGTGGGACGACGTCTATATGACATAGTCTCTTTCCCATACTGGGGAAGACGACTTTGGTGACGTCAGTTATTAGGAGGAAGGCGAGTGCGGTGGTTACTACAAGTACGGTATGTTTTTTTAACAGTCGTTTAATGTGTTGCGAGCGTGTTGGTAGTAGCGTTTTGCTACCCTTCACAGGCACGGTTTAAGATGAAAGTTATAATATTATTATTAAAGCTTTGAAAACTCTCGGTGTACCGTCTTTCTTCGTAAATATGTGTAACCCATGTATAATATGTATTTGCACCTGTATATTTTTGTAATGTATTTATTTGAGACACTTATTCTGATATGTTTTGCAAATAAAAAAGAGGGGTGGAGCAAACGCGGGCTGACGGGAAGTGGGGTAAAGGTGAGTGAGACCTGTTGTGGCGGCGGACAATAGTGGATATATATTTTTCCCACCCTTACCCTTGGAAATATAGACTTTTTTTCCTTGGATTATTTTCAACGAGTACCCGGACTCTGCAGGTCTGCATCAAACGTTAAGTACCAGTATCATTTTCCGTTCATTTTGGCGGCTGTGATTTTTGGACCGTGTACTGCAATAAAGGACATTTAGTTTCAACTGCGCGACTTGAAGTCGTGTCCGGATAAATTCAATGCTTGTGTCACAATTTTTTAACGTGGGCGCATGCGGCTTATATACAGGTGCGGCTTGTGTATGTACGAAATCGGTTTTCTTCTGAAAATGTGGTGGGTGCGGCTTACAATCAGGTGCGCTCTATAGTCTGGAATTTACGGTAATTGGAATACAAAAACTTGTTGGCAGAAGCGGGGATGGGTGCTCTTGCCACCATGCTACATACATTCGAGCAACCAGCATTTCATTTTGCTAATGACTTGGAGACTACTTTTACAGTTGGTTGATTTGCATCATAATTCACCTCTTGCATTTTCTATCTAAAGGCTGTCCGCTGTACCCATAGCCTGGAGGTTCCGCTCAGTTACCAAGGCAAGCTCTTGGTTTCAAACGAGTATATCGATTACTTGATTGGAATAGCCAATCAAAAGATGGAAGAGAATTCAAGACGAATTGAAAGGTAAGAATGTTCTTTCTGGCTGAAGAGTTTTACAGTCACTTAACTGTAATAATACAATCACCTAACCATTAACTCATTTCTAGGTTTTACCAGAACATTCAGACAACTTTGAAGAAAGACAAAGAAGAGGTTGTGACAAAAAAGAAGAATAAAAATGAGTGTGATCAGAGACTAAAACTAGGACTTCGGAACGATGACTGCAAGGAAAGCAGTAGCATCACAGACACGGATGAAGAGCTGAATTTGGATCACTGTTTTAATAGTGTTCTTTAAGACCAATTTCATGATGTATGCGACATCAAAAGATGAGACTGGAGCTTTACCTTTTAAAATACAGTCACTCGTTTTAATGGAGATTTTGCAGACATTTGCCAATGGACATTACTATACTGTATATATATTGAAATGTGAAGTCATGGAATTATCTTGTAAAATATTTCTTCTGGCCATTAAGCAAATATTTATATTTTAAACACGCGTGCCTGGACATCAAACTTGACCCAAAGTTTAACAAAGATGTTTTATATTGGACGGCATTAGCTCAGGAGGTAGAGCGCTTGTTTTGGGATCAAGAGATCACAGGTTCGATTCCTCCGTGTTATGTCGAGGTGTCCTTGGGCAAGACACTGAATCCCTAACGCCCCCAGTAAGTAGGTAGGCGCCTTGCGTGGCTGCATGACCGCGATTGGTGTGTGTGAATGGGTAAAGTGCTTTGGGAGGTCTTCATTGACTTGAAAAGCGCTATAAAATGCAGACTATTTACCATCTTTGGTTGAATAAATGTGTTTTTATAATAGACCTGCTTGTGTCATTGTGATGTCAACAAGTAAGGCCTTATCCGTGAGTAGCAGGGGTCTTGCAAAATTACATCCTTCATCAAAAATGACATTCACACCACTATATTTTGAGGGGGTACGAATTTGTTTTCACAAGAATAACCAAAGCAATAAGGTTTGTGGATTATTCTGCTACATCTGGACATGAGCTGAAAGAACAGAGGAAATGAAGTGATATACTATTCAATAAGAAATACAAGGGTATATGGCACTACAAGAGAAATATTGAGTTGGACAGAACAATTGAAGGGTTCCTACACCATATTTGTAGCCAATTTCAAGCATTTTCTAAAGAGTTTCGAAGCTAATAATCCAATTAAGAGATCTGGTGTGAATCGTGTACAGTATCTGCAACTTAAATATGCAATTTTTAATCTTGCGTGTGCATTTTTTTTAAAGCATGATTTTTAGAGCTTGAGTTGATTGCAAATAAATGTTTTAGCGACAATTCTTTCCATATAGGTGTTGGATAAAAATAGTAATATATTGTCTACATTTTTAATTGCGGGAAGTATTTCCCATAGCAATTTAGCAATTAGAAACTACCTTCATCTTTAGAATTGGCTACAAACTAATGCCAGCTGCAGTTAAACATGAAAGAAAAAAAGTTGCAATGGTAAAGCAAAGCCTCCAGAGAACAGTGTCATCGTCACTTTTAAGCTGACCTGAGAAACATGGCAACAATTTCAATCATTTCAGGCATTTCACCCAAAAACTGCTTATGATAGGTACCAACATTGCTTAGTTTTGCGTGAAAATTAGATTCTTGTTTTTAGTTAAATCTTTGCTCAGTCCAGAAGTACGTAACTACCAGCTAACATTGGTTTACATTTGACCAATTAGTTTAATAAGTCTTATTTGTTTGCATCCAAATATGTTGATTTTTTTCCTCAGGTGCCTGTATTTAAAAAAAACAGTATCACACAGTGGGTTGTTGTTGCAACACAGTAATAAGTCCGTGAAGTGTTACACACTAAGTGCACATGCAGGAGGTGAGGTAGATAAAATGTGTTAACTGGAGAAAAGGATGGCACCTGAAATGTATGAATTTTTGTTAGAATCTCTTTTGCACATCATAAGTATAATGCATTGGTGATGAACCTTACAATATCTCAAAAGATCAAATACTAGTACTTGGTTTACTTTTTACTCTGAAGCTGCCTTAGAGTTCAAATCCTTTCACGAGTCAATTACCGTATTTTCCGCACTATAAGGCGCACCGGGTTATAGGGCACACCCCCAAAAAATAGTTTTGGTCCAATATTTTCCATACATAAGGCGCACCGGATTATAAGGCGCAACAATGGGAATGTCGACAAAACAGTCCGATGATTCAGTCAAACTGATTACCCCCTTAACATTCCCAAAGCTTGCAAAGAAGCAAATACGTGTTGTAGACACGTGCGGATGCGCTGTCCGTACGATGTCAAACAAACAAACATTTCTTAGTTTCCATTTTTTTTTTTTTTTGCTGGAAACTGTGTGGACAGCAAAGTAAGAATTTTATTGTGCAGGGAAACGGGGTTCTTTACTGACAAACACTTCGAATTGAATTTAGTTTAAAAATAGACTCATCACAGAAACATCAAGATCGTTCTAAAACAAGATACCGGGAAAATATAAAGCCGCATAGCTCACCTGAGTTCACTTGCAGCCATCACGTTCAATAATGATACGTAACCATGGTCTTACAACCGTGAGTGTAGTAAATCCAGGAGAGTAAAATATTTACAAATACAGAATAGTAAAAAATGCTTTCTCTATGCCGTAGTGCAACCCAACGTGTGATCCACATTCATCATTTTCGGCCAATTGCAAGCTTTGTTTCACCCCTTTAGCCTATGCGAGCCTGTAAATGATAAAAAGGATCCGCCCCTTTTACCTCCGAATAACTTTAGCCAATAGTGACTGATTCAAATGATGATTGATACATTGGTTAGGAAATGAAACGCCGGTATATAAATCCCAGCATACACCGCGGACGACTTTGTTTTCGGGGGAAAACCTAGTCGGCGGCTGCTTGCTTTAGTTGCAAGACTTTGCGACTTAATATTGATCCATATATAAGGTGCACTGTATTGTAAGGCGCATGGTCAGCTTTTGAAAAAAATAAAGGCTTTCAGGTGCGCCTTATAGTGCGGAAAATACGGTACATGTCCGGGACAGTGTTTATTCGATGATTACTTCCTCAGGAGACCTGGTAACTGCCCATGACAAAATACAACAATTTGGAAGTCTGTTCCAATCTTACAAAATGGCACTTTTATTATCACATGAAAATGTTTTTGGGAAATACAATAGAATTGAGCTTAACGAGTTCAACAGTGACACAACAACACAACAAAAACAGCACATTTAATGAGTTCGCCAGACTTTGCGTGGCCGGGATGTGAGATCATCTTAGCTCAGTCGGTCTGCCCTTTTTCGATCAAATTCTACACTTATTATTTCAAGAGGAGCTTTGAGAGAGATGGATGCCAATGATCAGTCTGGAGAGCTAGGGTCCTAGCTGGTCCCGCTCAAAAAATATAATAAGCATAGTTTTCGTTTTATGTAAGAAACACCCAAAAAAAAAAAAAAACACGGAAATATATACGAGTAAGATCAGTTAACCTCATGTGTATAAAGGCGCAAATATGTGTGTGTGTGTGTGTGGTCCACTGCTTTGAAAGTCCCAGTATTTTTGGGATGCCAGCCTACAAAAGCCTGTAAAGAGTGATCATTTTGTGTACAGTGCGGTCGAGAAAGGGGCTTTGGGGTAAATTTGAGTGGGCGAATGACACATTTTGACATAACAATCCAAATTTCCTAAAATGGTATGATCATGCTCCAATTTACAATATGAACAATATTTTTTTTCAAAACCAAACGCAAGACTGAGTAAAAATATACACGAAAGAGGTTCAGTGTTAAAAAAGACATGTTGCCATTTCAAACTGAATGACTGAAATCTACGATAGCTAGCAATGCATTATCACTTGGTTGCACCGTAAGGATGATGCAGTCGAATAGCTTCTACGGGGAGAGAACATAATACACATATCGAGAAGATATAACAAACGCTTTGCAAACTTTTTACAAGTCATTTTGGAGGATTCCAAAAATCTTCCCCGTTTCCTTCAGACACATTTCACCTTCTTTTATGTGTACGCATGTCCCAGTACACGTCGTGACTTCATGACCGAAGTGGATTTGACTTGCTTCACTTGTGCTCTTTAGTCGGGGCAAAGTAAAGTTCCATGGGCTTGTTCACCTTCCAGTATTTTTCACTAACCAGCTCCAATGAGAAAGATCCGTTCAAAAGCTGGTGGAAAAAAAGGACATATACTTTTAAGAACATAACAGAAAGCCCTGTTGGTGCAGGTTCTACGTATATATACTCACAGTAAACTGGTTTCCAGCAGTAAGGATGTAGATGGTGTACTGTTTCTCTGAAGCTGCCTCCACGTTTACGGGACTGGCCTCAGTGTTTTTTCGGAGCTCCTCCAAAGCCAGGCGGACTGCCAAGTATTTCGACAGGTGGTCCACTGTAGCGTTTCCAGATGTCTTGATGTAGCGAGGCACAAACTCAACACTGCATCGATTAAAAAACAGTGACTATCATTTGCAAAAGGATTGCTTGCCTGGCAGAAAAAAAAAAGATTCGGGATGCTTCAGAATATTAATGACAGAAGTAAATAAGATACTGACATTTATTTTTCCTACCTTGTAATGTAAGCATTAAATAATAAATGACAAATATTGGGACATAGCGGCTGTAAGGCTCTTCTGAACCTCAGCCCAGTTCTTTTATCTCAAATGTTCTCTATATTAGAAACAGGAATGAGGAGACAGCATATTCTCTTTTAACAACTGGATGTCAGAAAGATTGAATATATGACTTTTTCAGAATGACGTGGAAGAGGTCTGTCTTATCTAAGATAGTGCCTAGTCTTATACTGTATAGCCACCCACCTACACTCAGCCTCTTCAATGTGCCAATTAGACTCAATGGTCTTAAATGTTTCAAACTGGATAATGTGTTTAAGAGTGATTTTAGATTGTAAAACGCCAAGCAAGGACAAGTCACAGCAACCTAGTGGATCAGCTCAAGTCTTCTATCCCACATCTGACAGGCCTAATCTAACAGGGGAAGTTTCTTGGATAAAATCAATCCATAAAAAATATCGTAAAAGCAATCTACTTAAGTTCAATTTACCTGTTATGACCGTCATCCTTTTCCATGAGTGTGGGGTGCGGCCTAAAAACCAACTCAATTTCGCTGGCACCGCTGTCAATTACAGAGTCTCCACCTCCATTCTCAGCAGCATTGTCCATGTCAAGTCCACTGTCATCACTTGTCTTGGTACGTTTTATGCTTGGACCGGCCTCCTGTTAGATTGTTTCAAAAGAAAAAAAAAGAGGAACAAGCACACAGAGAAATTGTGAGCTCAATGCGTATCACTCATTCCTTTAGGGTACTGTTCTCAATTGGTCTGACTTCAGGACACACCGTCCGTCCTACCCCCATTACAAGCCATGACCGAAATTAAGAAAAAAGAAATCCACTTATTGAATGTATTAAATAAAAGGATTGTGCATTTTAAACCTCATATTCACTTAAAAATAGAAAAATGACCAACACAATGACTTATAATGCTCAAATTAATGCTAAATTGGCTGCATTTTCAATTAGATCCATAACACTTTACTTTTGTGGCTTTGTCTTCAAGATAATAAAATCCATATATAATCCACTGTATCTGCATTTGGACATGCTCAATGTGTGTAAACAATCCATCTTCCTTTTTTAGTGGTGTTAAATGGTGGGCGTCAACTCACATTATTATTTGAGTATTATTACCATCTAAAGTTAAGGAGTTTAAATTACCCTGATTTATTAGCATTATCTTGCCAAGGCAGAGGCACGTGACCCCTCAAACGGGTCTGTTACACACGATTGGGTCCTGACCCTCCAGTTGAGAAACACTGCTTTAGGATGATGAACTATTGATATACTATTACCTGATTGCTGTGGACGGACGCATTACTGCAGTGTGAAGAGTCGCCGTTATCTTCGGCCCCGCTACCGTTCTCAACTGTTTGTCTTTTACCACGCTGCAGTCTGACCAAAAACGGAATTGGTACAATTTATATCAAAACTTTATCTTTCATCAATAGTACCAAATAGGCCAGTTGATTTCAGTAGACATAAAGCAACACAACTTTTGGTGAGTATTTACTCGGGAACCAGTCTAATTTCTCAAGCTGCTTATAGTTGAAAAAGTTTGAGGCGGTTTAATGTTCTACTGAAAACAATAATGAAAAGCTACACAATTTATACTCAACGTTTTGTCAAGAAATTATTGATAAAGCGTATTCACAGAAAACACACACAATAAGACTTGCTGGATTAGTGTGAATATTGCATTACTTTGCATAAATGCATGCGACATGTTCATTTACCTGTTCATAGCCTGTATCTTCAGACCTTCCTCTATGCTGTGGGAAAGTGCTTGCTGGTTGTTATGTTTGCTAATACGGGCCAACACTCTTTCCTGGTGCGCTTCATATTCATCCCGGCTAGGATATATTTTACCTGATGGAGTGAATGACAGCAAAACACAAGTTTACGTCCCTCCTAAAATTTGCTTCCTGAGCACCAGAGAACAGTACTTTTTTTAGTTATTGCGACTTTTTCGTGTTGACACTTTTGAGTGAGAAACACGTTAAGGCTATGCCACAAAACAAGGATTTCAGACAAGGATTAATTTAAGTCAAGATTGTTTGTCAAAAAAAGGGAGTCTGAGATGCTAAAAACAGTTTTTGACAATCTTTGTTAACAAAGCAGGTGGTGTTGTGAAGAATTAAAGAGTAGTCATTAACCTGATAGAGCCCCAAATTTTACCGATTGGCACAGGCTTGTGCCCAAGTAGCGAGTGTTGTTTTGCAACACACTATTTAAACAAAGTGGGACTTTCAATTCCACGCAACTAGTGCTTCATTTTTCTAAAGTTTTAAAACAAATATAGGAGACTTACTTATCAAGGCATCGAAATTAGGGTCTGGACGCAGCGACCTTTTGGAAACCAACTTTTTGCGACATGTAGGACATTCTTTGTTGCTGAAATCACAAAACAAAAAGAAAATAAATTTGCGACAGTAAAAATATGACAATACAAAATTGGAACCGATATTACAGTGTGGCCCCAAGTAAGCATTCATCGGGTCAGGTAAATTTTACCATTGGGGCAATAATGGGGCATCATGTGGTCCCGTTATCAGTCCAATAACGAGCATCTTTGACCTGAGCTTCGTGCTTAATGTGCATTTATGTCCACGCATGTGGATGCCAGGTCTTAGGTTTTTTTAAAAAGAGGAAATCTGATGTCTGTTTAGCTTTGTGCCAAGTTGAAATAATAGTTTGCACATTAGAAATGGGGGAGTTGTAAAATTGAATAGACATGAACAATTTTTGCAAAGAGTCGAAAATGTCCCCCCCTTTTTTTTCCTCTCCGATCTCCATGGCATAGATTTAGTTGCATCTTTATTCGTGTACATCCCACCCATTTATTATTATCATTATTATTTTTAACCTTTTTTAGTTTTCAGCATTAACCAACACAATGCCTTAGGGAGAATCCTTGTTATAAACTCTGTGTGTATATTAAACACAATTTGTGGCAGGTCCCAAGGAAACAGCAGGAGTGACTTGTACACTAAATTACAAGAACTCTGGTTTAAAAATACACAACAAACAATGGAGAGGAGTGGGAAGAGGGGTGGTTGGATCGTTACTTACCCAGATCGCAAAGCTGTAATAATGCAATCAGCACAGAAACGGTGCAGGCATTCTTTTGTTGTCATTGTGTTTTTCAGCATATCCAGACAGATTGGACACATTAGCTCACTGTGTAACGATCTGGGTGAAACTGCAATCTCCAACCCATCTGTGATAGCTTCCTACACACATAAAAGGAAACAACAGGATCAATGCTGACCAATCTGATTTGATTGGAGGTTTAACAATTAAAAAAAAGAAAGATAATACAATAGAAACATTTTACCTGTGGCGTTCTCTGTAGTTCATAAAGGCTCAACTCCCAGGTCTTACTCAAGGGTTGAACCCCATTGGTTTGAACAGTTTGAGTCATTACTGTAATGCTGAAACGACATTTAATAGATGTTGAGATCGTGAAAAAGTACTTGTTGAATTGTCTGCAAGAGGAAACTATGGTTGATATGGATTAAAAGATGTTGTTATGGTGTATCATGCTAATACATTTTTTTTTACTACGCATTAGTTTAAACAGTTAAAAATAAGTATCTTAAATAATGTCTTCCCCTACAGGAAGATATGGGGATGAACAATGTTGTGTTAATCTATGTTGACGATTAATAATAAGGATAATTCGGGACTTTTTACAACAATTCGAGGTGTTTGAAAATATTTATTTTACATTTAAGTGCCAACCTTAGGACAGCCAATCACCAGCCCCATTTCATGGTTGCCAAAGAATGACATCAGTGACTCAGTCAAAAATGTATGTGTCACATTTGATCCCAATCTGTCCTTCCAAACACACGCATATTACTAGAACAGCTTTTTACCATCTTTGCAACATTGCTAAACTTTGCCCTGATGCCCCAGTCTGATGCGTAGATTATAATTAAGGTTTTTGTTACCCCATGTCTCGATTACTGTAATACAATACTCTTCGGTCTCCCAAAGTCCAAAACCAAGAGCCTACAGCTCGTACAAAATGCAGCAGCGAGGCTTTTAACTAAGACAAGTTTGATCACATTACACCGATTTTAGGTAACCTGCATTGGTTCCCTGTTAGTTTAAGATGTGATTTTAGGGTTCTGTTGGTATTATACAAAATCATCAAGGAGTTGCTCCCTCATATCTTTCAGATTTAATTTCTCCCAATGTTCCAATCCGGAGCCTTCACTCTGAAAATGCTGGTCTACTAGTGATCCCAAGAGGCAATAAAGAGAACCGCAGGTTCGAGAGCATTCTCCATTCGGGCCCCGGTGTTGTGGAATGCTCGCCCCCCTGAGATCCGATCTGCAACCTCAGTGGAACTGTTTAAATCTAACTTATAAATGACCCATATTTTATGTTGACAATATCCGTGTATTATTTGTTATTGCAACATCCGTTGTAGCCTGGTCATCCTGGAAGGCGGATTACCACATGTGCGGTCCCTTCATGTTCCTCATGCTGAGGTTTTTAAGTTTTTCCTTGCCCTCATGTAGGTTTTAGATCAGGGGATGGTGTAATAATAGTCTGTAGTTTGCAAGCATCTTTGGTCTGTGCAACCGTTTGCGACTCCTTGTGATCAAAGACTAAACAAATAAACATGACTTGAGATCAGAAGCCAGTCAGTGACAATTGACTCACAGTAAAGCAATAAATCAATAAAACCGAACATACAAAATCTTTGTGACTTACGACCCTAATAATCCTATTGTAATAAAATATATAAGGTATTGCTATCAATATAGCCATAAAGTTCAAGGTTAGTAAGGTGTCACACTATAGCATGGGTCTCCAACCTTTTTCAAGTCGAGAGTTACTTTTTGTTACTATTGAGCAAAAAGGGCACCATGTTTGTAATGCATTTTAAAACACAGTTTGTAAGGGTGCCTGAAATCCTTAAATACTAATAAATACTCATTTTAATGTTGTGTTTTCAAGGTATTAGAGTGCTTGAATTTTGGGTGACGTGCTTGTAAATGCTTGAAGTTGTTGCTTTTTCTTTCTGACTCGATTAAAGAAAAATCAAAGTGTGCTTAAAAAGGATACTAACACTGCTCTCATTGCAACTTTTAGAGAGAAGGGAGGCATCCATCAAGCCATAGCTTTACGATTTGATGTCGTTAACGGATATCTGATTTTAATGGTACAGGAAAAATGTAAAAAGTTATTTTGAAAATCTTCAAAAAGTGATTGAATTCAATCATGAAAATGTTGTACAATCCCTGAAAATAATAATTCATCATTTGTTGTTTTAATGGTATGGTATGTTATTACCACGTTGTCGTAAGTCGGGTTAAATATAATCAGTCAACAACTAAAAAAAATAATTTTACTAGAAAAATCAAAATGACACAGCACTGGTGAGCTATTTTCAGAACAGGTTTGCGGGCACCTCAGCTATGCTTAAGGTGCACCACGTACGATGACCCCTGTACTATACCTTCACCAGTCACCCTGGTATTTTTTTTCTTACAAACAATATAGCACAATATAATACCTTGCTTCCCTTATTAATGATGGCAAGTGCCCTTATTACGTGATAATAAACCTTACAAAAACAATGCAGCACCTATTTAATCACAGCAAGAATGACTAGAAAACCACAAAATTATTAGCAATCTACAACAGCATTGCCGTCTGATAATAGTGACCGAGACGATCCAAATTCGTCAAATGGGCACGAAAAGATCGGTAAATGTATTTTAGCAAAGATTTTTTTCCCCCCTGCATTTTTTTAAAATACAGAGCACACAATTTGAAATTATCGAATCACGTATAAAATACGGGGAAAATGTATACGTTGGCAAGGTGTGGAATATATTTTATTTCCACAGCTAGTTTAGAAAACAAGTGTCAAGGGCAGCACGGTGGTGCAAGGGTTAGCGTGTGTGCAGTGAAGTTCTGAGGTCATGAAATCGAACCTCCTGTGTGGAGTATGGATGTTCGCGCTGTGCTTTTGTGGGTTTCCTCCGGGCACTCCGGTTTCCTCCCACATTCCAAAAACATGCATCTTAGGTTGATTGGCTGGTCCAAATTGTTCCTGGGTATGAATGAGCAACTGAATTGTCTGTCTCTGTGTGCCCTGCGACTGGCTGGCAATCAGTTCAGGGTGTCCCCTGCCTGAAGATAGCTAGGATGGCACCCTACTGAGGATAAGCGGTGCAGATAATGGATGGAGTCAAGTCAAGTCATGTTTATTTGAATAGCTCTTTATCACAGGGAGTCTCAAATGGCTGCACAGACCAGATTGTTGCAAACTACAGACTATTGTAAACAGCATGCCCTGATCTAAAACCTACATGAGAGCAAGGAAAAACTCAAGAACCTTGAGAAACCTTGAGAGGTAATCCCCCTTCCAGGATGACTAGGCTGCAACAGATGTTGCAATACCAAATAATACACAGATATTGTCAACATGAAATATAGGTAATTCATAAGAGAACTTTAGAACCCTAATAATGCAATTAAAAATAGACCAAAAAAAACATGTTTAGGAAACACCAGAGTGGTAGATCAAAAATAAAACCACTTTGTTATACTGCGCTAGTCAAATGACAAAATTGATGTCCTAATTTGACAGACACTAATATCGATGAATAATATATCGGATAACATGCACGTTGTACACTATATCGGGGGGCAGGGGGCATAATTTTAAAGAATAACACAATTACTATACACGAACCTTTCATCACTCAGAAATTCTAAAATGCTAAGGAAAGCTAATGCTAACCTTCATAGCCATTAGGCCAAATCTCTTCGTTGTTGTGGTTGAGGACGAGTTGTTTTATTTAAGATCCTGTCACTAGGTTACATTTTCAAGATCATCTTGCATTTCACATACATATAAAATGTCCGAGTCGCAAATGTGCAGAAACATTAAGCTAGTCCTGGTGACAGAAAATAAACAACAGCGTCCGACAGAATTCCAACACGAAACACAAGCGTGGGTTTAGAACATTAATTTCAAGGTTTGACGGGGTGTGAATACCTATAAAAAATAAAGAAAAGAAAACAGGCGGAGGATAATCGTCGTTTGTGTGAAATTACAAGGTTTTGGTACTTACTTGAAGGTATAGGTCGATAAAACAGCGTACGTCTTGGTGAATTCAATATGGCAGAGTTGGCGTACAAGGAAGCTTTCTTTTTCTTCTCTTCCTTTTGTCTCGACTGCTGTTTGGTGAACTCCGGTGCGCGTTACTGCCCCCCTTTGGAATGGAGCGGAGTCTTTTCCTGGTTGCTGAGGTACAGGACAGCATTCATTTTCTGCTTATCCTCAGTAGGGTCGAGGGGATACTGGAGCCCATCCCGGTCATCTTCAGGTAGTGGGCAGGTTACATGGAGACATACAATTAATCACACGCTCATTCATACTTTGGAACAATTTGGATCCGCCAATCCACTTGACATGCATGTTTTTGGAGTGTGGGGGGAAAACGGAGTGCCCTGAGGAAACCCGGTACGGGGAGAACATGCAAACTCCACAAAGGGGAGGCCGGTAACTGGAATTAAACCCTGCACTGTGGGGTTGACACGCTAACCTCTCAGCAGAATGCAGGACTGTTTTATTACATTTAAATATTCCGATCAAGTTGTTTATCTTGTCATTTTTTATTTGTATAGCCCTTAATCACAAACAGTCTCAAAGGGCTGCACAGGTTATTGCAAACCACAGACTATTATTACACCATCCCCTGGTCTAAACCCTACGTGAGGGCAAGGGAAACTCAAAAAAACCTCAACATGAGAAAAATGAAGAAACCTTCAGTAATAGAAAATACTAGATTCTGAATTTATTATAAATAAACTGAAACATTACAAGCTTTTTATTATCTTAATATTGCTAATTATGGCTTACAGCAAAAATGGGAAAACTTTTTGAGTCGCAGGCTGCAGGGGAAAAATATGATTTTATTTTTTTTGTATACCAATACAGTCATGAATCCAATCCAAGTCATGAGTGAAAATATAACGCCGCCCTCTATTTTTAGGCTTTCTTTAAATGCATTTATTTCGCATTCCAGTTGGCAAGAAATTGAAATTATATATGTAACGGGTCTAATAATAACTTTTGTTTTATTGAAATTCCTGCTGAAATATGTGAATAGTTTTTGATAAATGTCCTGCAATGCTGAGTCCAACAGTGCTATCTGCTGGTATGGGGTGGGGTCTGGTTTTGGCTTCTAACATGTGACCAGGAGGCGGGGTTTGTTGTTGTGTCTTACCAGGGAGAACTACAAAGGTAAGACATATCTTTTGGTGCTCCACAAAAGAAGTTAATTTTAAACATTATAACCCCAGCTGACAAATCTCTCACCATGCATAGTAATGTGATTGATATTGTCAAGCTGTTTAGGTTTATTTTCGTTTTGTTTCTGTTTTACTAAATATTAATTCCCCTTGTAGAGATCAAAGAGATCAGACCCAGCAGAAAAAGCTAATGTTGTGACTCATCTATTTGCAGGTAAATTGTACCCATTTTTATACTCATTATTGTTTTTATTCCTATTTTCTCATATACATTAAAAAAGGATGATGTTGGTTAAAATTCAGACTAAAGAAAAACATGTTGAATTCATTGTAAACGTTAAAAATCCACTATACGATCTCTTGTTAAAAGTATCTTGTTAAAATGTAAAGGTGTAAAAATGTATTGTGATATTCTAAAATGTATTTTCTGTAAAGTGAAAAGAAAGCTCTTTGATATGCTTTGTTGTTAGTCTTACCAGAGAGAACTACAAAGAGATCAAAGAGATCAGACCCAGCAGAAAAAGCTAATGTTGTGACTCATCCATTTGCAGAAACTGTAATAATAAAAACCTCATCATCCAGTCCAGCGTGAATGTGGATCTTTGGTGGGACACGTACACCGCGGTTACATATAAACATGGAGAGTTGGTCACCTAATGACTCCCAACACATCAGTTGGGTTGAGCGAAGGGGCTGGGAATCCCCTCCTCTGTATCAATCTCCAAGAAAGAGTCAGGAATGTGTTCTTGAATCTAGCCACCTCCCACTAGGGGGATGTGGCGCCGGTATATATATATATATATATATATATATAAAATAAATCATGTCCCTGTGTAAAATTCTAAATTGGATAATATGCATCCAAACCTACAAAGAAATGTCAGATAGGAACAAAACCAGTTTAAAACAGTACCAGAGATGCCCACTGGGTTTTTAAGTCAGTCTAATGCAGTGATTTTCAACCACTGTGCCGTGGCACGCTCGTGTGCCCTGAGAAATTATCAAGTGTCACTTTTTAAAAATTTATAAAACATCTATGAATCATTTTCTGCAAATACTATGTCATTGTCAAGCGTATTTGCTGTAAAAACTGGGAATATTATAATTTATATTGTAATTAAACATACTGTTCAGTGTCATTTTATAACATTCTTGGTTAGTGGTGTGCCGCAAAATTTTTCCAAAGTAAAGAACATGCCCTGGCTCAAAAAAGGTTGAAAAACACTGGTCTAATGAAATGTGGTTATTTACTGTGTCAAAGGCAGTAGCACAAGAACTCATGACATGACTGAAAAGTGAAGAAAATGAAAAAGGGTCTCATACTCAATTTACTTGGGGGCCGAACGTGCGGGAATCTGGGTGAGGCTGGGCCAAACCGGGGTTTCAACAAAAAAAGCTTCATTAAAAATTGAATAATTATAAAATATATCGATAATTTGCATGGGTGTCTTTTACATTATAGCGACAGTGTGTATTATTTGACCACTAGATGTCGCTGTATTGTGTAGAGCAACAAAAACGAGTGTTATAAAAAAACAAGAGTACGAACCACTCAGTTACCAAACCGCAGTTTTTCCCTTTTTAATCCACCCAGCCGATCAAGATTTTAGTTTTCTCTTTTGCTACCTGTTGCAGCAAGACGGTGACAATTAGCTCATGTAAAAAAATGCAGATCTCTAAACCTATGCGTATTTTTAACAATGCATGATTACATCTTAGTTTGTGTTTTTTGCCTATTTCTCAAATAAATATTGTTTTTTATGAACAAATGTTTTGCTTCTACTCTTAGGAGGCACCTAATTATACTTACTGCTCTTTAAACTTTCATTCATATTAAGAAGGGTGCCTCAAACCATTCAGAGGGTCGCAATTGGCCCCAGGTTTGAGACCCCTGATCTAAAACACGGTTGTTCCAAGTTAGCTTAGCTAACCAAGTTATAACACACACAAATTAGTGCTACTCTTCCTAGTCACTCAAAAAGTGACTGTAGCTTTCAACCAGGAAAAGATGTCATCAGATGGTTTCCAACTGTCACCTGGCGTTTCAACCCTGAACCACAATGCCCTCAAGTTGGCGGGCCGGCAGTGATGGCCAGTCACTGCCCATCTTCTCCTGTTCCCCAGCTAAACTTCTTCCTCCTAATCCAGAGCCGGCTTACCCCACCAGGGTTGCGTGACAGTCGACTCTGTGGTCGAGAGGTCCGGCAGATGCGGAGAGGTCTCCTGTACTGTGGGGTGCTTCCTGACTGGTAGCACCCCACAGTCAGATTATTAAAATAAAAATGGCCATAAGGCTCGCAAGGTATTACGTTTTTTAATGCATCATTCATTACAGTAGAACAGGTACACTTGGCTTACTTTTTCATGAGGTGAACAGTGTGAAGACAAAAAAGGGTGTTTAAAATAGTCAGTAGCAGGCGGGCTTTTTACCAGTTATCTCTTATCATAGTGAGACAAAAGCGGTAAGGAACACAACTGAGGAGAACATCTGATCCAATTTGATAGGTCAGTTGCTTGCAGTATTTGGAATACTCGATACCTTTGCACCATTTTAAGATATTTTGTGTTTGTCAATCATCATAGAATACTTCATTTCTGCTATGGTGCACCCAGATTATCCAATTACTTGCAAGTTTGTTCAGCTTCCTGTGGAAAACATGACTAGATGTATAGATGCCCTTTTGTGACTCTTCCTCAACCTTGTCACAAGCCCCCCTCTGAGGTTTTCTAACCTATTTCTTGACCATTTCTTAAGATAGAAATGCCCTGGTTCTTCAGCACACCTACCTTAGACCTGCTGCAGGTCCACCAGGGCATCAAATTTTACTTCAGCTTCTCAGCATGAGCATATTTCTAATACTGTAACACACTTAAGCTTTATTGCTGTTATTTTTTCTTTAAGGTTATTAACATTTCTTCTCCATAGCATTATCCAACTGTATCTGATTGTTTTTTGCAAAGCCTAATTTAGTTTTGCTTAACCTTGTTATAGAAAGTTGTACTTTATTAGAATCACATTTTGGTATGTAAACAAAATTACCATTTGAACCCAATGATGCCGTATCAGCAACATATCATGGGTCACCCATCCCTTTTACACAGCCATTGCGCCTTTACAGTTAGAAATATAGATGCACGGCATCCTCTTTGCTGTGCTCTGGGACAGCAGCAACTGATTTCAGTTCAAATAGTAAAAGGCAGTGAATCTCCAGTGCTGAACTTCACTCTCTGGTCAAATTCCCAACACAAAAGCCTTAAAATAGATACTATGTGTGGAGCTACCAAAATCACAGTAATTTCACTGTGAAGATTATTTGTTTTCTCAAAATGTTGTTTTGTTTTCCTCCATTAAATACAAAGGTGCAATCATCCTACTATTATTGTAACTAATTTACCGCTAACCTATTTAAAATGAATCTTCTAGGACCTTTGCAGTCAATGGCAGTGAATGAGTTAATGTATTGCTTCAAGTTCAAGCTTAGTATCAATTTAAAGTGCCTTATGACTCAATGCAATGGCATTTATGACACTTTTAAAAACATGCAATACATTTCAGTGGCTTGACAATTTAATACTTTTCATCCTAATGGTTGTAAAGAAAAAAAAAGATAAGGGGAAGGGTTTTGCTAAGGTTTTCTAGAAGTCATAAAGTACTTCCAGCAGAGTAGCCAAGGACCAAGCTTGAGTCTCACAGCTAAATGGGCAGTACTGGCCATTCTCATTCGTTAGCTCCGGGAGACCTTTCCATGGAGACCTAGAATGTAAAAAAACAAAACAAAAACAAAGCTTAGGTAAAGAAGAAAGGGAAAAATTTCAAAGTACGAAACAATGCCTACCTCTCCAGATGAGTATAATGTCGTGACAGAACATTTTTGACCAAGGTCACTGTCTTGGCGTAGGTTTCTTCGCCAAGCTTTTTGGCAAAGTACAGTTTAGCACGCAAGAAGTATCCAACAGGCCAAAGCCACTCCTGGAAAGAAATAAACGAGTTAGTGAGAGGACTTAAATGACTTATTAGCAGGGTTGGGTAGGGTTACTTTAACTTGATTACTTTCAATTACTTTTGGATTTCTCCAATACCAAATATGCTAATAAAAGACAAAATAAACTAAATATGAATACAATTATTAAACTTTGTGCAGGCTTGGGGAGTAACGAAATACATGGAACAGCAAAAATGATGTTGGCAAGCTGTTTGGATTTATTTTCATTTCGTTTCTGTCGCATTTTATGTTAGTTTTGCCGGAGATCAAAGAGATCAAAGCCAGGAGAGAAAGCTTACCACGTGTTGTGAGTCATAATTGTATTCATATTTAGTTTATTTTGTCTTTTATTAGCATATTTGGTATTGGAGTAATCCAAAAGTAATTGAAAGCAATCAAGTTAAAGTAACCCTACCCAACCCTGCTTGTTAGAGTAGTCAGTACTGTCCAACACAAGATCTACCGGACAGTTTTTAAAACCACAAATCTTCTCAAGAGATCCTAGATTAATTAGTAAATCACTTCTACTCTATAGCATATGGATAACGTACTCTTTTCGTCGGCTCCAGAGCAGGGGAATGTATGATAATATTCTGAAAAATAGTCTGTGTAATATAGTGTAATGATCTGTGAAGCCCTTTGAGAGTCTTCGTGATTTAGGGCTATGCAAATAAAAATGACTTGACTTGACTTGAAAATAATGATGGAATCTTTAGTTTTGCTAATATTAAATGTTGGCTGTCGTTTTCCTCTGTTGACACTGAATATTCAACTCCAATTTTTGTTCTCACCGGTCCTTGATGGTAATTGAAGCCCCTAGCCACATTGTAGTTGTCGTTGTCCAATGCGTTGTCATAGATACCGCAGTATACCATATCACTGCAATGACACAAAATGCGTCATCAAAATCACATTTTACGAACAATCATCGTAGACATAAAAGATGTGGGAATTTGTATTTGCTTTTAAATTGTTTGAATGCTTATCCTTTATCCAAAATGTGATTATATATCAAATATCTTGGTTATGTATAGGAAATGTATGTATAGGAAATGTGTTCATATTTTATTTCCAGACTCGTTTTTTAAACTATGCTAATATCTTTGCAGTATTTTTCATTTCACTATTGTTCTAATGCACTTACAACTTAGGATAGTCTTTAAGCACTACCTTGTAAATAGTTGGCGATATATCCTAATGTTTTTTTTATGCCTTATTTTTCCTCTTTTAAGTCTTTTATTCCAATTTTGTCCTGCAGTGCCTCGTCTAATCTTGTTGTAAACAATTTATACTACCTTGTTATCAAAGATAAAAAAGACAATTTGAATTCAAATTTTATACATTGACAAATGATCATTAAAAGTTAACAAATTGTGACAAGTAAAAACTTTTTTTTTTTTTTTAAACAGAAGATACAGACACACCCCTACTTACGAGCATTTGACTTACAAAAAACGGTAGCTCCGAAAAAAAATTCGGGATGTCGAAAAATATCCGGACATTGCTGTAAATTAGACTTAATCCGAGTAGAGGACAGTACTCTAGGGCTTCTATCCGCCGCGTGGCGCTGTGAGAGGTCACCCAGCATCCACCCCGAAGAAGAAATCCGTTTGTATGTAAACATACTACGTGTACTTTATCTCGAGCGCAATAAGAACTTTGACGTTTTTATTTTTTAATATATCGTGCATCCATTCAATGTGGTTGGTGTACAGTGTAAAGAAGAGGAGAGCAGTTTCTTTTGAAACAAAAATGGAATAAAAAAAATTGATGCGGTTGAGAAAATGGTTGGATCGCTTTTTTTTCGTCCACTCTTTAACACGGAGGAGGACTTCTTGAAGCCCATCTTCCAAAGGGAAGTCAAACTCAACTTTATTTATCTTTATAGAGCAAATTATATTGTGAAATGTTTATTTTTTAGTACAAAACAATACAGGTTACTTATACAAGCCCTAAACATACTTATATAAACCTTAAACATACATGCCATACAAAATGTAGCACTGAAGCAACTTAAGAACAAATTCAACTTACTAACGATCGTTTTGAATCTATCTTGTTCGTAAGTAGGGTAGCGTCTGAAGCTTTAGAATCATAATCGGGCTTTTGCATGAGGGAATAAAGGCCTACAGAAATAACATCTGAACTTTATTTTGGGCCATTTGAACAATGGCAGGTACTAGCGGATTCTCACCGAACAAGAATATGAAGGAATTTATAAGAGCGCAACATCGTAGTAATAAGAGGGTGTGCACACTTTAATTTAGAGATTTGTTTACTCGCCTTGAAAAATTTTAAGAAAATAAATATCAGTAGCTTGACATGCCATATGCATTTACTTTTTCATCGGGTTGTATTCATCTGGATTTCGGTTTTTGAGTTCTTAGATGAGAAAATAAGAGCATTAAATGTGCATCCTCAGTTAAGGAGGATAATATTCAAATTGCGTCAATAATTATCAGTACAGATTTCTTTCACATTTTATATTTGTATGAAGGAATGATAAATTAGTATTACTCAGGGTCAAGGGTTTTCATTCCGAGTGGTCCCAGTAATTTCTCTTCAGCTATTTCAAGAGCTTTCCATGCTCTTTCCACCGTAAACAGTTCTGGGGCCTGTTATTAAAAAAAAGCCACATCAGCATTTACTCAATACTTGTAGTGCATTATTGTAATAGTTGAGGTAGCAACTTACCACAACCATGGCAATTGCAAAGTTTGGTCTTAATTGGTAGTCACACCAGGGGCTTGATGCTCCGCAGCTGTCCTTATAGATGCCTTTTTTGTGGACGAGATCAGAATGCTTCTCGTTGGGGTCCATTGGATCGCCAGAAACCCAGAAACACGCCTCAAAGGACTGCTGGATCTGTTCGTTCCATTTGGCATACGGAACAAACACCTCTTTACCTGCAACAACATGCAATCAACACTAGGGCTTAGTTTACAAAATATGCGTGGGTCTTAAAGTAACAGTACAGTTTGTTTTGTCCGGTTTTGTCCGCCATATGGATTTGATTCTAGTTTTCTAACTAGAATATTCCAGGTGCTCGCTCACGTGTGGAGCTTGTGAGCTCTCCCTGTTGTTTAAGGTAACTTGGTGAAAAACCCATTTGTTTTTACATTAAATTCCCCACATGTAAATGAAATAAGGCATTCTGAAAATAAATGGTTAGATGATTTTATCATCATAAAGTTTACTGGACACTTTTGCACGGGCCTTATTAGATTTGGCATAATTTTCCTTCTTTCTGTCTCACAGTTGTAACAATATTTTAGGTACTTGATAACGTGTGGATAGGATGGAACATATTTCCATTTATTGTACACAAAATGCCGATAAAACCGATGAATTAATTGGTTGAATTTGAAATAATTTACATTTTGATGAGGGAATTGACAATATATCAAAATGATAATAGAAGGATTTTACACAGGGGGACCTCATTGTGCACTACTGTAGACCATCCATCACAGGGTCATAAAAGTCATCAGGACAATCCAAAAACAACGCAACCAATACATATAAAGAACACAAAGTAAAATGGGTATTTTTAAAATGTGTTTAATATAATTTACCATTTCTGTGTACTTTAGCTCCATCATAAGGAAAGAGTCCTTTGGCATGGAGCTCCACAATCCAGCGGATGGTTGACTTACTGAGGCCAACTATCTCTACATCTGCTCCATCTCTGCAAGGAAAATTTCATATTCATTCAAGTTTTTGCATTGACCCATTTTCAAGTACAGTATAGTACAATAATAAAATTCAGGTGTTTATTGTAAGTATCAGTTTGGTTATAGCTTTATCTTTTTTTTCTGTGATCTATGAGTGCTAAAAAATGTATGCATCTAAAATGTATTTCTTTTAGTCCTATTAAGTTAAAGCTTTAAGCTGTTGTAAAAGGATAGTGGGGTGTTTGGACGCGTTCTAAGGGATGGGCAGGACACCTGTATGATGCGGCAGGGGTAAACCAGTGAAAGCTGTCGGGCCCTGCAGTTGAACATAAGAGTGTGATGTGACACCCTGACCCAAGTGACATGGTCGTTTTCTTGTGTCCCGTTTGATCTTAAAGCTACTCTAAATGTGGTCAACTGTGCGCAGACGGAAACTTCAGTGGTATGGTCACATCACAAGATCGTCAGGACAGACCAAGATAATTCTCCAGGGCACAGTCCGAGGGGGCAAGTAGAGAGGAAGATCCAAAAAGAACTGGGCTGACAACATTAAGGAATGGACTGGTGCCAACTTTGCCACAACACAGGAACAGACCAGGGACCGTCAACAGTGGAGAAGGCTCTCCAGAGTTGCGTCCTCAATGGCTCCCAGACGACCTTTGCGGTTAAGGGAACCCTGACCCGTGAATAGTCGAGTATAAGCCCTCATTTTCTACTGGTAAGACCAAAATCAAATTAGTCACTATTCTTAGAATGTCCAGTAGGAGAATTTGATTGAGCCCTGACCATTATGTCATACTACATCAATCAGGTTTAGATCAGTAATATGACTAGAAGACTCCAAAAGGTGATATAAAAGTGGGGTGCGTCATTTGAGATGTCCATAAAAAGTTGAAAGTAGAATATTTTCTCCATTAAGTGTGTGTTAACAGTGCCCAGTTGAGTTCAAAGAGCCTTTATATTTGTTTTTCAACTACGCCTATACGCTTTTACATTACTTTTAGCAACACTGTTCTGGGACACGCATCATATTAGGAAGCAGGGAAGTGGGGACATATTAGAGGGTTTTTTAGCATGTACTTCCCATTAAAGGTCACACCACAGCATCACAATTGGATTTAAATCCGGACTTTGACTTGGCCACTCCAGAACCTTTATTTTGTTTTTTTGAGGCATTCAGAGGTGGACTTGCTGGTCTGTTTTGGATCATTGTCGTGCTACATGATCCAAAAGCGCTTGAGTTTGAGGGCACAAACTGATGGCCGCACGTTCTTCTTTAGGATCCCCTGGTAAACGCTAGAATTCATTATTCCGTCAACCACAGCAAGCTGTCTGGGTCCTGAGACGGCAAAACGGCTGAAGAGCATCACACTGCCACAATCATATTTTGCTGCATCATGTTCTTTTTGTCAAATGCTGTATCACTGTTAGGCCAGATGTAACCGGCTGCACACGTACCATAATTTTAATTTTTCACTCATGAGTCCACAGAACGTTTCTACAAAAGTATTGAGGATAATCAAGATGCTTTTGACAAATGTGAGACGACGTGTGTTCTTTTGTGACAGCAGTGGTTTTCGCCTTGGAACTCTCCCATGGATGCCATTTTTGGCCAGTGTCTTTCTTAAAGCGGAGCCATGAACCAGTTCCCTAGGTGTTTTTCGAGGTTCTTTTCTAACCTCCAGGATGAGCTGTCGTCACACTCTCAGAGTAATCACTCCTGGGAAGGTTTGCCACTGTTCCCAGTTTCGTCCATTTGTGGATAATGGCTCTGACAGTGGTTTGCTGCAGCTCTAAAGCCTTGGAAATGGCTTAGCGACCTTATCCGAAAAGATTTTAAATTTTTTTGGGGGAAACTAATTTTTGAATTTCTTTGGAGCATGGCATGTCTATTTCTTCTTAAGATTTAGAAGCCTACTTCACTTTGTCTAACAGATTCAACTTAACTGATTTCTTGATACAACACAGATAGTAACAATAGATTTTGGGCGTGGCCTGTAGAATTGAACTTAGGTTTCCCAAAATTGTGGTTGGTCACAGTTACTTTAGGGCGGCAGTCCCTCAGGAGGTAAAGCGCTCGTCTTGGGAACAAGAGGTCGCAGGTTCGATTCCGGGCTCTGCTGTGTTATATGTCGAAATCTCCTTGGGCAAGACACTGAATCTCTAATGCCCCCGACACTACTATCGATTAGTTAGTGTAAAGCACATTGTAAAGCGCTTTGGGAGGTCGTCATTGACCTGAAAAGCGCAATATAAAATGCAGACCATTCACATTTACATTGATTTTAAAAGTGGGCAATTAGTTTTTCACATTTTATTTGGTGCCTTAATAAATTGAATCAACATTTCAAAACTGCATTTTGTATTTCCTTGGGTTATCTCTGTGTTATATTTAACTTGGTTTGATGATCTGAAACCTTTGTGAGTGATAAAAATGCGAAACACACAGAGTTTAGGAAGCAGGCAATTACTTTTTCACGGCACCGTATTTATATATGGTCATATTCGAGCAAATGTACGCGTAACCAACATTTCGGTGTTACCTGGGCGTAGCGGGTATTCCTTTGTTTCTTGCTCTCTCACTCTCCCCCATTTTATCCATCCAGGTCCCACAGTTAAACCGGTTTCCTCCTTGGACAAATCCAGTGGTGGTATCGACATTAATAACCACATTGAACCCTAAAAGGAAGAATATCATGTTGAGATGACGCCTTAAATGCCCACACACTAGATCTTTTATTGGGTTTTTACAGTTGACTATCAATCAGTGTAAGAATAGTTAAAAATTAAGAAGCAGACAGCAATCTATTTTCTATAACAATATTTCTATATATTATAATTTACATTGGAAGCAAGAGTTTAGGTTAAGTCCAGACTCCTTTTTCTTTTTTTAACCAAGGAAACTTTGATTTGAGCGATTTTAATCAATTACTATTATAATTGTCTTCATTGTCATTGATATCAACGTTTTGAACCATTGTATGCTAAAAATTAGACATGGCACTCCAGGGTCAAACATGTCATGAAAACTTTGAAGAGAAAAACAATTACTATTTCTCTGACCTTGTTGCAAAAATAAAAATAAAAAAATAACTCAAAAAAGTTTTGTGTTGAAGCCAGATTAAAACAAAGGAACAAAGAGCCTACCAGGCCAAATCATGGCCCTGCTTTTACCCACTGGCTTTAGATAAAGGATGAGGAGGGGGTTCTGCCTTCATGGACATTAGTTAGTGCAACTGATGTCTAAATCTAAATCTAAATACTAATGGGATCTATAGGAAATTTACATGGTAGCAATAAATCATTGGCTTGCTCGTTTACAATTTTACACTGATACCCCGTGCTTGACACAAAACTGATAAAGTACTGTAAAAAGTTTTTTTTTAAAGTTTTTTTTGGCAGTGCTTGTGAATGCATCACAGGAAGGGAAAATGAATGCAAATCATCAAAGTTGAGTAAAACAGAATTTAAAAAAGAAAATAGATACATTAACTGATCACTAATAATCCTAACACAGCCACGGGAGACAGAAATGTGCTGTTGCTAGCTGAATTTTTATGATGCTATGCGTTGATCACTGAAGGAAATTATGAATTTCTTTGGAGATGGGTTAATTACATCACCGTTTCCAAAATCTTTAATTTTCACATTGCCCTTAACACTAATTTATCTAACATCTAACTTTTTTACCACAAACCCAGGATTCTTTTGGGTAATCTTTATGCTGGCATGATTGTTTTTCATCATTTACTTTTCTGTTCCTGCAATCAACCCAGTTATGGTGACGTTTTTAAATTTGTTCACAAAATAAACCGGACGGGGTTCCTAAAATATGCTGCCGGAGTTATGAGAAATAGTGCACACACCTTCGTCTCTCATGTTCATGTCTATCTTGGGCCCAGCGTTGCGCTCTCTGAAGGAAATTCCATCCAGGTGGCGCTGCAGAACCTCTTGGATCACATCATATAGCGGCTGCTCCTGTACACAAACACTCCAAACCTCAATACATAATTCAAAATGATCTATATGATGAATTGATTGGAAGTTGTAAGATCCAAGTATTTGAATTACAATAATTTTGGGAGGTGTCAATTGACACATGAAGGTACAAACCACTTCTCCTGGTGCGCTAGGCTCACTATCATCAGTTGGATACATGCGTGGTACTGGAGATTTGAGGATATTGTGTCCTTGGGGAACATGGTCAACATAATCCTGAAAAAGGAAAAAAAAGAGACTTGATAAATGTATTTTGCTTGTTTCTGTTTTTAATAATGGACACTTGAAAAGGAGATTGCAAAGGATGCCAGGGTTGTTTGTTATTTAGACTTTTATTCGTCACTGTTGTTGGTTATTTTGACTATTATGCACTGTTTACATCATTGTCACTCATGGCCAATAATGTTGCTTTTCTTTGATTTCCATACCCTAGAGCGCAAATCTGCTTATTGTAACCTATTAAATTGAATTAGAAGAAAGGGCTCAGGAGAGGACCTTTAGAACTGCCTGGATTTTTTTGCATCTTGATGGGTTTTGTGCAGTTTTTTTTACTGGAAAATTCCAATTTCATCGCTGTCTTCTCTCCTTATTTTGAGTGTTTACTAAACTATTTACTAAGTACTATAACAAAGAAATGATATTTAATTCAGTTATACTAAACCTAAATCTAAATGAAAAATTGGAACTGTATGTATTTTCTACCCCTGAAAGCCCCATGAGCAGTACCTGGAGGCACTGCAACCACCACCACACGGCATCACGGCAATTGTATCTGGCAAAACGACCCTCTCCCAGCAGGTTTGGGATCAAACCATGACGTAATGTCCCTGCGAAGGCCAAGAGGATGTTTCTAAGGGCACAGCAGAAGCTCTCGTTTAATGTCCGATGACAATTGAATTATACTGAAGCTCAGATAGATACCGGGCTTCGATGTGTCTCCCGGTGAGCAGCATCAGTCCTCGGAGAGCGATAAAGGTGTCTCTTCCCCAGCAACGGAAAATTCCAGTGGAGAAATGAGGGAGGCCTGTGATAGGTATTGAAATGAGTGCAAATCGAAAGTAGCCATGGAACTATGTTCATTAATAGAACTTCAGTGTTTTAAAGACCTGCAGCTAATGTCACACAGTACTGTTCCTTCTGGCCGGTTATTGGGCTGATGCGGTATGGAACATCCTCGAGTTTCATCGAAAGCGGGGGAAGGGCAGGCAAGCGTCCGACACCGCACATCTGCAAGGAGCCCAGCGCCAAATGTCGCACAAAGCTTGAGCCACTCTGAATAAAACTGTAGGGAAAAAGAAGGAAATGAACTCAGCAATCAGGTTTTTGTGTCATTCGACTCACCTTCACTTAAAAAGTCTGGGTATTTCATTTGAGGTGTCCTTTAAAAAGTTGAAAGTTATACATCTTTGATTATATTATTTTTTAAGTATGTGGTAACCAATGACCAACTGAGTCAAAAGAGCCCTTAGTTTATCTAAGCTTAAAACACACTTCTACTCACTACTACTACTCACTGTGAATGTGTGAACCTGGAGTGACATGCCCAATTTCGTTGTCACAATATGTTAACCCATTTTGTATCAATGACAATAAAGGTATATTCTATTGGATTTCTATACTCTGTAGCATATGAATAACCTATACTTTTTGTGGACAATATCTCTGTATTATTTGTAATTGCAACATCTTGTGCCTGGTAATCCTGAAAGGGGGATGCCACATGTGTGGTCCCTTCTCAGGGTTTCTTCGTTTTCCTCATATTGAGGTTTTGGGTTTTTCCTTGCCCTCATGTTGTTTCCAGATCAGGGGATGGTGTAATAATAGTCTGAAATAATGGTCTGTGAAATAACCTGTGCAGCCCTTTGGGACTCTTTGTGATTAAGGGCTATATAAATAAAAATGACTTGACTTGACTTATCTTCCACTGCGCCCACCTTCTTGTATCTTAGTATTAGAAAAGTTGGTTCAGTTGTACATTAGGTAGAAGGAATAGTGCTGGAAAGTTACGTCATGCTTGTCACTATGTTTTTGCAGCATGAAAATGGTGAAAGTAAGGAAAGGCCTTTTTCCAGTAAAATCCAAATGCCAACCCAAAGACCAAGAATGGTGAATAAAAAAAAATATTCGAGCACGTCTAACAAATGCATGTACTTGCACACGCATCATGAAAGAGCTGACAGAGGCTGTATTGATCACATAAGCCAGGAGAAGGCGTCAGCAAGTAATAATAATAATAATAATAATAATAAGTAAAACAGTTTTAAATTCAAAACAGCTCCTTTAAATAGAAGGCATGATTAGAAAACAAGTACCTTGACATGAGCTTGTAGGTTGCATCCAGAGTTGTGGTATAAGTTGCAACAAGAATCGCGTCAAAGTAGGCAGGGATAAGATAGCGTGGGATGTGCTTCAGATAAGTAAACATGGCCTCCAACCATAGTCCGACCTGTTGACACAAAATTACAAAATTAAGATACAAAATACAAAACAGGTTTTACAAGGATTTTTGTACGATTTGTTATTATCCACAGTTGCTTAAGTTCATGTATTTTCGAAAATCCATGCAGATTGTCAAAAATGTACCTGTGCAAGAGGTCCTTCTCTATGTTTGAGTCTATTGTAGACGTATTCGATTAGCCAGTCGCCTTGTCTGAGGTTGGAACAAACGGGGTGGCCCAGGTCATTGTTGGCACGAATATCAGCCAAAACTGACATGAGACCTGCACAGACATAACTACAATAATCAGAATCAGGAATGAAACGTTTGTCTCCATTGATTATAAAGATGATGGAAGAGTGGATGGACAGAGATAACTCAAAGACGTGCTGTTGTTTTTTTTCTTTTTTTTTTAATATGTGGTGTTGTCCCATACACAAATTTGACCAATGAAATAGGAGTGTATTTCCAGTGTTTTTCTAGTTCAATAACTATCATGTATAATCTTTCATGACGCTATTGGCACGATGCACTTACAACTTAGGCCAGTCTACAAGCACTATCTTGTAAAACATTTTTCCTATTTATCCTGGCATTCGATATATCTCTTTAGGTTTTATTACGTGTTTATCCTGGAGTGCCATGTGTAATCTCTTTGTAAACAACAGAATAGAATATGCCTTTATTGCCATTGTTACAACATGGGATATATTGTAACAACGAAAATTGGACGACTCCAGTTCCACATTTTACAGTGAGGATAAGGAAACAAAGAGATAAAGGAACAAATAACATGTTTTACTACTTTGTCATCAATGACAATAAAGACTATACTAATAAGAATAAATCTTGTTCCTACTACTCCAATGAAAAAAGTTGCGATTCTATGAAACCCCATCCTGTTCTACTATGGATATTTAAACAAATATATCAAAAACATTATTGGATAGTTTGGAGCACACATGTTGCTTTGTCACAAACAAGGCTTTTGAAACACTTTTAATGGACATACAACTAAGGCTAGGTTCACACAGCCGAGCTTAAGCTATATTCGTATTTTTTGGTTAAATTCAATGTTTTTGTGGGATCGTTCACATTTCCAACGAAACGCGACCAGTATTAGATATCCTATGTGAATGCCACGACTTGCATGCCAAGGATACGCAGAAGAGGACACGTTGCGTCACATGCAATGCACTCAGTGTTTGCAAAAGTACTCATGGATGCTAACAGCGGAACGTATCTAACACTTTCAAAAATTTTGTGATACCGGGGGCTGAACAGAGTTGTACACCCTATATCTTAATCAAAACCAAAACCTCACTTTCCCTCAATTGAATGGTCTCCATGTTTTCATCCGCCATGGTTGTTGATTTCTACGGTTCCTCCAGCCTCGCTGAATACACAATAGTGACGTTTGTCGCTTACCGATGACATGCAGGTCCAATGAGTGCATCCCAACTGTATATTTTAATCAAAACCAAAACCTCCCTTTCCCTCAACTTAACAGTCTTCGTGTTCTCATCCGCCGTGGTAGTTGATTTCTACAGCTCCTTCTGTCTTGCTGAACGCAGAATAGTCACTTCTGTCGCCTATTGTTGACATGCAAGTCGCATGAGTGCGTCTCGACTGTTTACCCAGTGGTCACATTCCAAAAGATCACATATGTATCAGATTTAGGACCACATATAAAAGTGGCCTGGGACCGGTGTAGAAAAAAATCAGATATGTGCCGTTAAGACGGACTTTAACAGATCAGATTCAGGTCGCGTTCGTGCAAAAGATATCTGATTTTTATGAAGCGTGAACCTAGCCTAGATACAGGTGTTGAAGACAAAGCCCCATAATGAATACCTTGCAAGCCAGCATATTTGAAGGACCCCCATCCTGGAATATTGTAGCATCCGCCGCCGTCTTCTTGCTCTTCTGAGTCGCATCGAAATAGCAGGATGTTCATGTCTGCTAACGTTAGCTTTGACATCAGCCTAGATCAGAGTTTCACTTAGGTTAATCAATATTCGACATTTTATGGATGCTATGAAAGATGGTACAAATGAAATTCTTTCTAATAAGTTTGCCCAACAACACGATTTCTAGTACAACTAAAGATGTGGACTCACTGTGCCAAAGGCATCTTGAGGGCTTCAGGCGGGTTTTCATCTGCTACGCTGCCTTTTCTGTATTTGAGGCTAAATTGGGACAGGAAATAACGGATTGCGCCAACCAATTTCTGGGCTTTGGGGTCCAAACTAACCCTAAAAGAAAAAGTAACAAGGTTTAGGATGTTGTGACAATTAATTGTTTAACATGTTTGCTTGAGAAACACTAGTAAAGATAAAATTGATCCACTGATTTGGGAACACAGCACTTAAATGTTTCAAATATGACAACAATCAGACAGAAACGGCACCCAACATATTGTAAGGCTTAATCCTTAGATAAGGTAATTTTAATCACTTTTTACCCACATAATGAATCGCCTCACTTATTGAACATCAAACTACGATTACAACAAAAAAAGGCCCTTATGATTACTTAAATTACACCTAAAAGCCTTCCATTCTTTTCAAAAGCTGACCAGGCGCCTTATAACACGGCGCGCCTTATATACGGATACATTTTGAGTTGCAACTACGGTAAGCAGCCTTTGCACTATTATGAGTGTCACTACATTGTGATTCCACTACCATTTAATTTAACGTAACAGTATCAGACTGTTTTGAAGTGTTTACCGCGTGGAGGAAAAGCGAAATATTATATACCTTGCTTCTGTTAAAAAAATGTGATAAAGATGTGTCACGAAATTAGCGCCCTATAGTCCAGTGCGCCTTATGAATGAAAAATATATAACAAAGGAGTATTTGAGGGGGGTGAGCCTTATAATCCAGTGCGCATTATAGTGCAGAAAATACTCTGGTGAAGGAATATGATAAACGTGGAATCTATTAAGACTTAAATGATTATACTAAACCTACGGATAAAGTAAAAACATGGGAAATGCTATGCAGTAATACATGATATCTTTAAATGAGTGACTACTCCAAAATAGTTAATCCTGCTTAAATATTGAGCAACAGGATGCAGTTTTGCTCAGGTGTGTCTTACCTGAAGGCTATGACACTTCCCGGTGTCAGTTGCTTAAAGCTGATTTCCTGCACAAACTCCGACGGACCTTTAGATGTAACGCCAGATTGTTTCACCACTGTACTCTCCTGCAACTGTTAATGTGATCCGATAAAAATACGTATTAAAGCACATAATCTGGTGATGATTGGGATAGACATGCTCAATTATTATCCAACCAAATTCAGCAAAACAATGTTAACAATAAAGAGGACTTTGGCATCATGCTGTGGAAAATATGTATTACTGGTACATACTGTAATATGCTCTTTTATCTCTACGGTGTACTCAGGCATGCCGTTGATGTAGTTCTCATCCTTTTTATAACTCCCAGCATGTCTTTCCACAGTCCTTGCCTCCAAAACCACCTCCTCTATTTTTCCTAAAGGGAAAAGTTTCAATAAAGGATCAAGGAAACAACATAAAGAAGATTGTAATGATTCACATCTACTAATATGCAACCTTGGGAAATGGGGTAGCGCTGTGGCGTCCTCAAATAAATGCCAGTACAGCTGACATTCTTTTACAGGTTTGTCAACATAAATATTATTTTGTCGAAAAACATTTGACCTCATTTTTTTGGTACTTATACTTGCCTTATTTGAATTAACAAAAACCAATAGAGCAATTAAAAAAAGAAGTGGGTAGATGACAAATATTTTGACTTCCATGAGCAAAAATGAAATGAAAATCTGCATTTCTAACCAGCAGGAAAGACAGACAGTGATTCTCTTACCAGGTATGAACATTGGTGGTACATCAGATCTGTAATGATGCGTTTTCGGGTCCTTGAACGCTGTCCGACAAACTGCCACCACTGACTGGTGGGTGCTAGGACAGTGTCGAGTAATGGCCACAATATCCTCATCAACCTGATCTACATACACCTGTAAAAGAGAGAGGTCAAAATCTAAAAAACTGCATTTAGGACAACAAAGCAAAACCCTTACTAGCTTGCCCAATGTTTTTTTTAAATAGACAGAAGTTACATATGCAATCAATTACCATTTGAAATAGATGCAAAAATTACTACCTGTATGAACCCATGAGCCGCCAGTTCTTGATGCAGTTTATTGAGAGCCAGTTTCCCAGCAATGATTCCAGTCTGTGGTCCAACCTCGGTGGTGTTGGTCGGGGAGGTAGAAGGGTTCCACTTGGGGTACAAACGCTCCTCTTTAACAACAGAGATCTACATGCGCACACACACAAACACAACCTTAAATTACGATTGTAACCAATGTTCCCTGTAATTTTCCACGGGTCTGAGCGTTCACACAAAGTCGGTGAGCAACGCTTGAAACAACTGTGAGCAACTATAATCCCAAGTGTGGCAAGATAATTAATTATCAAACATGTCCAAAACTTGACATTTTGCTGAGTGTCCGGCAATGCAAAATTACCCAAGGACACTTCGGCATGTAACACGGACAAGCCAGGATTCGAACTGGGATCCCTTAATCCTAAAACGATCGCTCTACCTCCTGAGCTACTGCCGCCCCTTAATCACATTTTTAGTGGAAGTACGATGTTGGCAACAAGATTCACTTGATATAATTGGAAATTATTTGAATGCAACACAAACTTTTTCTTATTTTTTCCGTGTTTTTTTTCCACTCATTGTGTTTATTTTTTCCGAGCTGTTACTTTTTTCCTACATTTCTTTCTTTTTTTCTGGCTTTTTTTCTAAATTTTTCCTTCTTTTTTTCCTTTTCCTTTTGTTTCTGTTTTCTCAGCTTTTCACTACTTTTTCATTTTGGTATTTTTTTTGTTCTATTCCCCCCTTCTTTTAAGTCATTTTGTGCATAGTTTTACATAATATTTGGTCATGTTGGGATTAAAGAAGCAAAAACAACCTGAAGAGCCGTTTAGGACCCGAAAGAGCCGGTTCCTTTTAGTGAGCCGAGCCGAAGAAGCCGGTTCTCGACCAACTCTACTAACTTTACTCAACTTCGTTCTACTCTGACTCTACTTCAAAATACCGCATTTAGGACACAACGTCAGGGGAACCCGTTTATTTTTACCTTCATGCACTGTAACTTTGACTTAAGTCGCTTCTTAATTAGTAATTTTGAGCCCTCATTTTTGTGCCCTGGCTAGATTTTCTTGTGCGCTGAGAATGTGCGAGCAGTGTGCAATTGCGCATGCACGCAGCTTAGAAGGAACACTGATTGTAACCCTATCAGATTATAAAATACAGTTGTGAAAAAAATGTCACAAAGCCTTCTTGTATTTTTTTTGTCAGCATAATAACAGTTTGTGACTCATCTTTAGAAAAAGTACCCTCATTTTAGCTCCGTTAGAAGATATCTGGAGATGCATAAGATCTCACATTTGATATGTATAGAATAAAAAACAAAAAACATTTAGGTCCAATCCAATTCCTTCCTCCTTCCCCTACCATCTTTTTCATCTTTTCCCACTTTCACTTCTTTGAGGACGACAGAACAATTCCTCTTGGAATTAGGAACATAGTTTCCAGCTTACCATGGCATTACTTGAAGCTATGGTTGTTGTGATGTAACACATACAACAACTTCTTAAATTTCACTTACGGCAAATCAGTAACATTGCAACACAATAAACTGAAATATTTAGCTAGCAGAACAAATAAGTATGAA